>NC_057801.1:219441934-219548298 GCF_018294505.1 Triticum aestivum | reverse complement strand
AGATGGTCATGTTATTTATTTCTGTGATGAAACTACTAATATTGCTAGACCAGATACTAAGATACATAGACCTGTCGTAGGCATGCCTGTTAACTCTGTTAAAATAGGAGATCATTGTTATCATGGTTTACGTGATATGGGTGCTAGTGCTAGTGCAATACCTTATACCTTATATAAAGAAATTATGCATGACATTCCACCCATTGAATTAGAAGACATTGATGTTACCATTAAGCTTGCTAATAGGGATACCATTAAACCAGTTGGGATTGTTAGAGATGTTGAAGTCTTGTGTGGGAAGGTTAAATACCCAGCTGATTTTCTTGTTCTTGGTTCCCCATAAGATGATTTTTGTCCCATTATTTTTGGTAGACCCTTATTGAATATAGCTAGTGCTAATATTGATTGTGAAAAAGATACTGTCACCGTTGGCATAGATGGTATGTCTCATGAGTTTAATTTTGCTAAGTTTCATAGACAACCTCGTGGTAGGGAACCACCTAGTAAGGATGAGATTAGTGGTCTTGCTTCCATTGCTGTGCCTCCTACTGATCCGTTAGAACAATATTTGCTAGACCATGAAAATGATATGTTTATGAAGGAAAGAAGGGAAATAGATGAAGTGTTCCTTAAACAGGAACCTATGCTGAAACATAACCTTCCCGTTGAAATTCTTGGGGATCCCCCTCCACCCAAGGGTGATCCCATGTTTGAACTCAAACCATTACCTGATAATCTTAACTATGCTTATCTTGATGAAAAGAAAATATATCATGTTATTATTAGTGCTAACCTTTCAAAACAATAAGAAGAAAGATTATTGAAAACTATGAAGAAGCACTGAGCAGCTATTGGATATACTCTGGATGATCTGAAGGGCATTAGTCCCACATTATGCCAACACAAAATTATAGTGGAGAAAGATGCCAAACCAGTTAGAGATCCTCAACGATGACTAAATCCCAAGATGAAAGAAGTGGTAAGAAAGGAGATACTAAAGCTCCTTGAGGCAGGTTTAATTTATCCCGTTGCTGATAGTGAATGAGTAAGCCATGTCCATTGTGTTCCTAAAAAGGGAGGTATTACCATTATTCCTAATGATAAAGATGAATTGATCCTACAAATAATTATTACAGTTTATAGGATGGTAATTCATTTCCGTAAGTTAAATAAAGCTACCTTTTATTGATCAAATGCTAGAAAGACTATCCTAACACACACATTTCTGCTTTCTAGATGGTTATTCTGGTTTCTCTCAAATACCTGTGTCAGCGAAGGATCAATCTAAAACTACTTTTACTTGCCCTTTTGGTACTTTTGCTTATAGACGTATGCATTTTGGTTTATGTAATGCACCTGCTACCTTTCAAAGATGCATGATGGCTATATTCTCTTATTTTTATGAAAAGATTTGTGAGGTATTCATGGATGATTTCTCCGTTTATGGATCCTCTTTTGATGATTGTCTAAGCAACCTTGATCGAGTTTTGCAGAGATGCGAAGACACTAGTCTCGTCCTCAATTGGGAAAAGTGTCACTTTATGGTTAATGAAGGCATTGTCTTGGGGCACAAGATCTCCGAGAGAGGTATTGAAGTTGATAAAGCCAAAGTTGATACTATTGAAAAGATGCCATGTCCCAAGGACATAAAAGGTATAATAAGTTTCCTTGGTCACGCCGGTTTTTATATGAGGTTCATTAAGGACTTTTCTAAAATCTCTAGGCCTCTGACTAATTTATTGCAAAAAAATATTCCTTTTGTCTTTGATGATGATTGTGTAGAAGCATTTGAAATACTTAAGAAAGCTTTAATCACTGCACCTATTGTTCAGCCACCTAATTGGAATATACCCTTGAAATTATGTGTGACGCTAGTCATTAAGCTATAGGTGATGTTCTAGGGAAAAGAGTTGATAAGAAATTGAATGTTATCCAGTATGCTAGTAAGACTCTTGATACTGCCCAGAGAAATTATGCTACTACTGCAAAAGAGTTCTTAGTAGTTGTGTTTGCATGTGATAAGTTTAGACCTTATATTGTTGATTCCAAAGTTACTATTCACACTGATCATGCTGCTATTAAATATCTTATGGAAAAGAAAGATACTAAGCCTAGACTCATTAGATGGGTTCTCCTGCTCCAAGAATTTGATTTACATATGATTGATAGAAAGGGAGCTAAGAACCCCGTTGAAGACAACTTGTTTAGGTTAGAGAATGTTCTTGATGACCCACTGCCTATTGATGATAGCTTTCCTAATGAACAATTAGCAGTCATTAATGCTTCTCATACTACTCCTTGGTATGCTGATTATGCTAATTACATTGTTGTTAAATTTATACCGCCTAGTTTCACATACCAGCAAAAGAAAATGTTCTTTTATGATTTAAGACATCACTTTTGTGATGATCCACACCTTTATAAAGGAGTAGATGGTGTTATTAGACGTTGTGTCCCTGAGCATGAACAGGAACAGATCCTACGCAAGTGTCACTCTGAATCCTATGGAGGACACCACGCTGAATCATATGAACGTGATGAAAACTGGCTTGACGATAATTCCCATGTATACTCGGGAGCTCCTTTCTCATTATTAGAAATTGTCCAGGCTTATCCTTTGCTACAAAAAGGATTGAGCCACCTTGCTGCACTTTATTTACTTTATTTACTTGTTGCTCGTTACTATTTATCTTATCACAAAACTATCTATCACCTACAATTTCAGTGCTTGTAGAGAAAACCTTACCGAAAACCGCTTATCATTTCCTTCTGCTCCTTGTTGTGTTCGACACTCGAACTTATCAAAAGGACTATGATAGATCCCCTACACTTGTGGGTCATCAAGACTCTTTTATGGCGTCGTTGCCGGGGAGTGTAGCGCTTTTGATGAGTGGAACTTGGTAAGGAAACATTTATATAGTGTGCTGAAATTTTCTGTTACTTGTCACTATGGAAACTAATCCTCTGAAGGGCTTGTTCGGGGTATCTTCACCCCGACCAGAAGAGCAAAGAGTTGCTCCTCAACCTACTGAACTTTATGAAAATATTTACTTTGAGATTCCTTCGGGTATGATAGAGAAACTGCTAGCTAATCCATTTGCAGGAGATGGAACATTGCATCCCGCTTTACACCCTATCTTTGTGGATGAAGTTTGTGGATTATTTAAGCTTGCATGTATTCCCGATGATGTTGTCAAAAGGAACTTCTTCCCTTTATCTTTGAAGGGAGATGCATTGATATGGTATAGGCTATGAGATGATGCGAGATCTTGGAATTATAAGCGATTGAAGTTGGAATTTCACCAGAAGTTCTATCCTATGCATCTTGTTCATCGTGATCGTAATTACATATATAATTTCTGGCCTCGCAAAGGAGAAAGCATCTCTCAAGCTTTGGGGAGGCTTAAGTCAATGTTATATTCATGCCCCAATCATGAGCTCTCCCGGGAAATGATTATTCAAAAATTTTATGCTCGGCTTTCTCTTAATGATCGCAACCTGCTCGATACTTCCTGTGCTGGTTCTTATATGCTGAAGACTATTGATTTCAAATGGGACTTATTGGAAAGAATTAAACGCAACTCTGAAGATTGGGGTTCCGACGATGGTAAGGAGTCAGGTATGACACCTAAGTTCGATTGTGTTAAATCTTTTATGGATACCGATGCTTTTCGTGGATTTAGTGCTAAGTATGGACTTGAGTATGAGATAGTAGCTTCTTTCTGTGAATCTTTTGCTACTCACGTTGATCTCCCTAAGGAGAAGTGGTTTAAATATAATCCTCCTATTGAAGTGAAAGTAGTTGCACCTATTACAGTTGAAGAAAAGACTATGACCTATAGTGATCCTATTGTTCCTACTTATGTTGAGAAACCTCCTTTTCCTATTAGGATAAAGGATCATGCTAAAACTTCGACTGTTGTTCGTAAGATTAATACTAGGACTTATACACCTCCTGAGCAAATCAATGTTGAACCTAGTATTGCTATGGTTAAAGATCTCTTGGATGATGATTAAGATGGTCATGTTATTTATTTCTGTGATGAAACTACTAATATTGCTAGACCAGATACTAAGATACATAGACCTGTCGTAGGCATGCCTGTTAACTCTGTTAAAATAGGAGATCATTGTTATCATGGTTTACGTGATATGGGTGCTAGTGCTAGTGCAATACCTTATACCTTATATAAAGAAATTATGCATGACATTCCACCCATTGAATTAGAAGACATTGATGTTACCATTAAGCTTGCTAATAGGGATACCATTAAACCAGTTGGGATTGTTAGAGATGTTGAAGTCTTGTGTGGGAAGGTTAAATACCCAGCTGATTTTCTTGTTCTTGGTTCCCCATAAGATGATTTTTGTCCCATTATTTTTGGTAGACCCTTATTGAATATAGCTAGTGCTAATATTGATTGTGAAAAAGATACTGTCACCGTTGGCATAGATGGTATGTCTCATGAGTTTAATTTTGCTAAGTTTCATAGACAACCTCGTGGTAGGGAACCACCTAGTAAGGATGAGATTAGTGGTCTTGCTTCCATTGCTGTGCCTCCTACTGATCCGTTAGA
This sequence comes from Triticum aestivum, assembly GCF_018294505.1. Taxonomy (NCBI): domain Eukaryota; kingdom Viridiplantae; phylum Streptophyta; class Magnoliopsida; order Poales; family Poaceae; genus Triticum; species Triticum aestivum. The sequence continues at coordinate 219,543,721 of NC_057801.1, read as the reverse complement.
ACAATATTTGCTAGACCATGAAAATGATATGTTTATGAAGGAAAGAAGGGAAATAGATGAAGTGTTCCTTAAACAGGAACCTATGCTGAAACATAACCTTCCCGTTGAAATTCTTGGGGATCCCCCTCCACCCAAGGGTGATCCCATGTTTGAACTCAAACCATTACCTGATAATCTTAACTATGCTTATCTTGATGAAAAGAAAATATATCATGTTATTATTAGTGCTAACCTTTCAAAACAATAAGAAGAAAGATTATTGAAAACTATGAAGAAGCACTGAGCAGCTATTGGATATACTCTGGATGATCTGAAGGGCATTAGTCCCACATTATGCCAACACAAAATTATAGTGGAGAAAGATGCCAAACCAGTTAGAGATCCTCAACGATGACTAAATCCCAAGATGAAAGAAGTGGTAAGAAAGGAGATACTAAAGCTCCTTGAGGCAGGTTTAATTTATCCCGTTGCTGATAGTGAATGAGTAAGCCATGTCCATTGTGTTCCTAAAAAGGGAGGTATTACCATTATTCCTAATGATAAAGATGAATTGATCCTACAAATAATTATTACAGTTTATAGGATGGTAATTCATTTCCGTAAGTTAAATAAAGCTACCTTTTATTGATCAAATGCTAGAAAGACTATCCTAACACACACATTTCTGCTTTCTAGATGGTTATTCTGGTTTCTCTCAAATACCTGTGTCAGCGAAGGATCAATCTAAAACTACTTTTACTTGCCCTTTTGGTACTTTTGCTTATAGACGTATGCCTTTTGGTTTATGTAATGCACCTGCTACCTTTCAAAGATGCATGATGGCTATATTCTCTTATTTTTGTGAAAAGATTTGTGAGGTATTCATGGATGATTTCTCCGTTTATGGATCCTCTTTTGATGATTGTCTAAGCAACCTTGATCGAGTTTTGCAGAGATGCGAAGACACTAGTCTCGTCCTCAATTGGGAAAAGTGTCACTTTATGGTTAATGAAGGCATTGTCTTGGGGCACAAGATCTCCGAGAGAGGTATTGAAGTTGATAAAGCCAAAGTTGATACTATTGAAAAGATGCCATGTCCCAAGGACATAAAAGGTATAATAAGTTTCCTTGGTCACGCCGGTTTTTATATGAGGTTCATTAAGGACTTTTCTAAAATCTCTAGGCCTCTGACTAATTTATTGCAAAAAAATATTCCTTTTGTCTTTGATGATGATTGTGTAGAAGCATTTGAAATACTTAAGAAAGCTTTAATCACTGCACCTATTGTTCAGCCACCTGATTGGAATATACCCTTGAAATTATGTGTGACGCTAGTCATTAAGCTATAGGTGATGTTCTAGGGAAAAGAGTTGATAAGAAATTGAATGTTATCCAGTATGCTAGTAAGACTCTTGATACTGCCCAGAGAAATTATGCTACTACTGCAAAAGAGTTCTTAGTAGTTGTGTTTGCATGTGATAAGTTTAGACCTTATATTGTTGATTCCAAAGTTACTATTCACACTGATCATGCTGCTATTAAATATCTTATGGAAAAGAAAGATACTAAGCCTAGACTCATTAGATGGGTTCTCCTGCTCCAAGAATTTGATTTACATATGATTGATAGAAAGGGAGCTAAGAACCCCGTTGAAGACAACTTGTTTAGGTTAGAGAATGTTCTTGATGACCCACTGCCTATTGATGATAGCTTTCCTAATGAACAATTAGCAGTCATTAATGCTTCTCATACTACTCCTTGGTATGCTGATTATGCTAATTACATTGTTGTTAAATTTATACCGCCTAGTTTCACATACCAGCAAAAGAAAATGTTCTTTTATGATTTAAGACATCACTTTTGTGATGATCCACACCTTTATAAAGGAGTAGATGGTGTTATTAGACGTTGTGTCCCTGAGCATGAACAGGAACAGATCCTACGCAAGTGTCACTCTGAATCCTATGGAGGACACCACGCTGAATCATATGAACGTGATGAAAACTGGCTTGACGATAATTCCCATGTATACTCGGGAGCTCCTTTCTCATTATTAGAAATTGTCCAGGCTTATCCTTTGCTACAAAAAGGATTGAGCCACCTTGCTGCACTTTATTTACTTTATTTACTTGTTGCTCGTTACTATTTATCTTATCACAAAACTATCTATCACCTACAATTTCAGTGCTTGTAGAGAAAACCTTACCGAAAACCGCTTATCATTTCCTTCTGCTCCTTGTTGTGTTCGACACTCGAACTTATCAAAAGGACTATGATAGATCCCCTACACTTGTGGGTCATCAAGACTCTTTTATGGCGTCGTTGCCGGGGAGTGTAGCGCTTTTGATGAGTGGAACTTGGTAAGGAAACATTTATATAGTGTGCTGAAATTTTCTGTTACTTGTCACTATGGAAACTAATCCTCTGAAGGGCTTGTTCGGGGTATCTTCACCCCGACCAGAAGAGCAAAGAGTTGCTCCTCAACCTACTGAACTTTATGAAAATATTTACTTTGAGATTCCTTCGGGTATGATAGAGAAACTGCTAGCTAATCCATTTGCAGGAGATGGAACATTGCATCCCGCTTTACACCCTATCTTTGTGGATGAAGTTTGTGGATTATTTAAGCTTGCATGTATTCCCGATGATGTTGTCAAAAGGAACTTCTTCCCTTTATCTTTGAAGGGAGATGCATTGATATGGTATAGGCTATGAGATGATGCGAGATCTTGGAATTATAAGCGATTGAAGTTGGAATTTCACCAGAAGTTCTATCCTATGCATCTTGTTCATTGTGATCGTAATTACATATATAATTTCTGGCCTCGCAAAGGAGAAAGCATCGCTCAAGCTTTGGGGAGGCTTAAGTCAATGTTATATTCATGCCCCAATCATGAGCTCTCCCAGGAAATGATTATTCAAAAAATTTATGCTCGGCTTTCTCTTAATGATCGCAACCTGCTCGATACTTCCTGTGCTGGTTCTTATATGCTGAAGACTATTGATTTCAAATGGGACTTATTGGAAAGAATTAAACGCAACTCTGAAGATTGGGGTTCCGACGATGGTAAGGAGTCAGGTATGACACCTAAGTTCGATTGTGTTAAATCTTTTATGGATACCGATGCTTTTCGTGGATTTAGTGCTAAGTATGGACTTGAGTATGAGATAGTAGCTTCTTTCTGTGAATCTTTTGCTACTCACGTTGATCTCCCTAAGGAGAAGTGGTTTAAATATAATCCTCCTATTGAAGTGAAAGTAGTTGCACCTATTACAGTTGAAGAAAAGACTATGACCTATAGTGATCCTATTGTTCCTACTTATGTTGAGAAACCTCCTTTTCCTATTAGGATAAAGGATCATGCTAAAACTTCGACTGTTGTTCGTAAGATTAATACTAGGACTTATACACCTCCTGAGCAAATCAATGTTGAACCTAGTATTTCTATGGTTAAAGATCTCTTGGATGATGATTAAGATGGTCATGTTATTTATTTCTGTGATGAAACTACTAATATTGCTAGACCAGATACTAAGATACATAGACCTGTCGTAGGCATGCCTGTTAACACTGTTAAAATAGGAGATCATTGTTATCATGGTTTACGTGATATGGGTGCTAGTGCTAGTGCAATACCTTATACCTTATATAAAGAAATTATGCATGACATTCCACCCATTGAATTAGAAGACATTGATGTTACCATTAAGCTTGCTAATAGGGATACCATTAAACCAGTTGGGATTGTTAGAGATGTTGAAGTCTTGTGTGGGAAGGTTAAATACCCAGCTGATTTTCTTGTTCTTGGTTCCCCATAAGATGATTTTTGTCCCATTATTTTTGGTAGACCCTTATTGAATACAGCTAGTGCTAATATTGATTGTGAAAAAGATACTGTCACCGTTGGCATAGATGGTATGTCTCATGAGTTTAATTTTGCTAAGTTTCGTAGACAACCTCGTGGTAGGGAACCACCTAGTAAGGATGAGATTAGTGGTCTTGCTTCCATTGCTGTGCCTCCTACTGATCCGTTAGAACAATATTTGCTAGACCATGAAAATGATATGTTTATGAAGGAAAGAAGGGAAATAGATGAAGTGTTCCTTAAACAGGAACCTATGCTGAAACATAACCTTCCCGTTGAAATTCTTGGGGATCCCCCTCCACCCAAGGGTGATCCCATGTTTGAACTCAAACCATTACCTGATAATCTTAACTATGCTTATCTTGATGAAAAGAAAATATATCATGGAATTATTAGTGCTAACCTTTCAAAGCAATAAGAAGAAAGATTATTGAAAACTATGAAGAAGCACTGAGCAGCTATTGGATATACTCTGGATGATCTGAAGGGCATTAGTCCCACATTATGCCAACACAAAATTATAGTGGAGAAAGATGCCAAACCAGTTAGAGATCCTCAACGATGACTAAATCCCAAGATGAAAGAAGTGGTAAGAAAGGAGATACTAAAGCTCCTTGAGGCATGTTTAATTTATCCCGTTGCTAATAGTGAATGAGTAAGCCATGTCCATTGTGTTCCTAAAAAGGGAGGTATTACCATTATTCCTAATGATAAAGATGAATTGATCCTACAAATAATTATTACAGGTTATAGGATGGTAATTCATTTCCATAAGTTAAATAAAGCTACCTTTTATTGATCAAATGCTAGAAAGACTATCCTAACACACACATTTCTGCTTTCTAGATGGTTATTCTGGTTTCTCTCAAATACCTGTGTCAGCGAAGGATCAATCTAAAACTACTTTTACTTGCCCTTTTGGTACTTTTGCTTATAGACGTATGCCTTTTGGTTTATGTAATGCACCTGCTACCTTTCAAAGATGCATGATGGCTATATTCTCTTATTTTTGTGAAAAGATTTGTGAGGTATTCATGGATGATTTCTCCGTTTATGGATCCTCTTTTGATGATTGTCTAAGCAACCTTGATCGAGTTTTGCAGAGATGCGAAGACACTAGTCTCGTCCTCAATTGGGAAAAGTGTCACTTTATGGTTAATGAAGGCATTGTCTTGGGGCACAAGATCTCCGAGAGAGGTATTGAAGTTGATAAAGCCAAAGTTGATACTATTGAAAAGATGCCATGTCCCAAGGACATAAAAGGTATAATAAGTTTCCTTGGTCACGCCGGTTTTTATATGAGGTTCATTAAGGACTTTTCTAAAATCTCTAGGCCTCTGACTAATTTATTGCAAAAAAATATTCCTTTTGTCTTTGATGATGATTGTGTAGAAGCATTTGAAATACTTAAGAAAGCTTTAATCACTGCACCTATTGTTCAGCCACCTGATTGGAATATACCCTTTGAAATTATGTGTGACGCTAGTCATTAAGCTATAGGTGATGTTCTAGGGAAAAGAGTTGATAAGAAATTGAATGTTATCCAGTATGCTAGTAAGACTCTTGATACTGCCCAGAGAAATTATGCTACTACTGCAAAAGAGTTCTTAGTAGTTGTGTTTGCATGTGATAAGTTTAGACCTTATATTGTTGATTCCAAAGTTACTATTCACACTGATCATGCTGCTATTAAATATCTTATGGAAAAGAAAGATACTAAGCCTAGACTCATTAGATGGGTTCTCCTGCTCCAAGAATTTGATTTACATATTATTGATAGAAAGGGAGCTAAGAACCCCGTTGCAGACAACTTGTTTAGGTTAGAGAATGTTCTTGATGACCCACTGCCTATTGATGATAGCTTTCCTAATGAACAATTAGCAGTCATTAATGCTTCTCATACTACTCCTTGGTATGCTGATTATGCTAATTACATTGTTGTTAAATTTATACCGCCTAGTTTCACATACCAGCAAAAGAAAATGTTCTTTTATGATTTAAGACATCACTTTTGTGATGATCCACACCTTTATAAAGGAGTAGATGGTGTTATTAGACGTTGTGTCCCTAAGCATGAACAGGAACAGATCCTACGCAAGTGTCACTCTGAATCCTATGGAGGACACCACGCTGGAGATAGAACTGCACACAAGGTACTACAATCTGGTTTTTATTGGCCTACTCTCTTCAAAGATGCTCGTAAGTTTGTCTTATCTTGTGATGAATGTCAAAGAATAGGTAACATTAGTAGACGTCAAGAAATGCCTATGAATTATTCTCTTGTTATTGAACCGTTTGATGTTTGGGGCTTTGATTATATGGGACCTTTTTCCTGCCTCTAATGGTTATACACATATTTTAGTTTCTCTTGATTACGTTACTAAGTGGGTAGAAGCTATTGCAACTAGTAGTGCTGATCATAACACTTCTATTAAAATGCTTAAAGAAGTTATTTTTCCGAGGTTTGGAGTCCCTAGATATCTTATAACTGATGGTGGTTCACATTTTATTCATGGTGCTTTCCGTAAGATGTTTGCTAAGTATGATGTCAATCATAGAATCACATCTCCTTAGCATCTGCAGTCTAGTGGTCAAGTAGAGTTGAGAAATAGAGAGCTCAAATTAATTTTGCAAAAGACTGTGAATAGATCTAGAAAGAATTGGTCCAAAAAACTTGATGATGCATTATGGGCCTATAGAACTGCATACAAAAATCCTATGGGTATGTCTCCATATAAGATGGTTTATGGAAAAGCGTGTCATTTACATCTTGAACTTGAACATAAGGCATATTGGGCTATTAAAGAGCTCAACTATGACTTCAAACTTGTCGGTGAGAAGAGGTTGTTTGATATTAGCTCACTTGATGAATGGAGAACCCAAGCTTATGAGAATGCCAAGTTATTCAAAGAAAAAGTCAAACGCTGGCATGACAAAAGGATACAAAAGCGTGAGTTTAACGTAGGAGATTATGTGTTATTATTCAACTCTCGTTTAAGATTTTTTGAAGGAAAACTTCTCTCTAAATGGGAAGGTCCCTACGTTATCGAGGAGGTCTATCGTTCTGGTGCCATAAAAATCAACAACTTCGAAGGCACAAGTCCGAGGGTGGTAAATGGTCAAAGAATTAAACATTATATTTCAGGTAATCCTATTAATGTTGAAACTAATATTATTGAAACTGTAACCCCAGAGGAATATATAAGGGACACTTTCCAGAACGTTCTAGACTCTGAAAAGGAATAGGTATGTGGTACGATAAGTAAACCGACTCCAAAACGACTCCAATGGCAATTTTTATCAGTTTTGGAATATTTAAGAATTTTAGGAAGAAAGAAGTAGTCTGAAAGGGACACGAGGCCCCCACGAGAGTTGAGGGCGCGCCCACCCTTACTGGGCGCGCCCCCCTGTCTCATCGACACCTCGTGTGCCTCCCGGACTCTGTTTTCTTGCACGTTACGTATTTTCGTCAGTAACAATTAATTATATATACTCCCGAAGGTTTTGATCACTGTATCACGCAAATATCCTCTGTTTTTATTTCGAGCTGTTTCTGTTTCAGATCTAGAGCATCATGTCGTCTCCAAGCGCTCCCAAGGACAATTTTTTCGAGAGGGTTATCAACCCCTATCTCGCGGAGGTGCTGCAACACCCTCAAACCATTGAGATGCGTGAGGGGGTGCTGCACATCCGCGATGTGGAAGGACCAAGGCATACCGGAAGCGTGGAGACAATGCTCGAAGCCGTGGAGCAGCAAGTTTTCAAGTGACAAGGGATGGTGGATCGTGGACTCAACGCCAACCAGATGATGATCACGAAGTTCACCAACAACCACAAGCTGGATGCCAAAGTCATTGGGGAGACCATCTTCAAGCTTCAAGAGAAAATCGAGCACCTCCAAGCCCAGATTTGTGATCTGCAAAACCAGAACTGTGGGTATGAATATAGATTCAAGAGGATGAGTTTGGCTACAGATTTAAGGATCCCAGAGACTTGATCATCCTTCTATGATGGAGAGCCTATGTGTGGGGACCCCGACTCATAAGTCGTGATCACCGAATGCACGTGTACAATGATCCCAGAGATCAATGCTCACTGAACACACAGAAGCTGAATAACAAGAGTCTTACATCCATACATACCGTATTACACAAGTAGGACCATTATGGTCGAGTCTTGAGTATAACATCGCAGCGGAAATCTTCGTCGACAACTTGGACCCATGACATCTGCCTTAACCATACAGGCATTCTGACTGGGAAGCGTCCTAGCTCGCATGATCGTCACTGAAGTATTCTTCATCATATCCTGTTCTTTCATGCCTGGCCAATAAAATAACCAGTGGCAAGCCAACGTACTTTGAATGTACTCGCAAGCAACCCATGTTTTGGTTCAAGATACAATAATGCATGATATAGGTAAATTTTTGCACAAAGCTAGTTTTGAGTGCAATGACATGTTCAACAACTTGTAAGACATGCATCAGGAGAATTCAAGTAACCATGAGGACAAGTTACAGATATCAACATAAATAGAGTGGGCACCAACCCAACTCAATCATGTCAAGTCCTTTGACTTGACCCAAGTAGTTTTATCAACTCACACACACACGGTTTGTAAACATGTGGACGTAGCCCAAGAGCGGTTACCCAACTGTCCTTGACCGTGGACACGGCTATTCGAATAGTTTTACACTCTGCAGAGGTTGCACACTTTACCCGCAAGATCCGGGGAACTTCCGTGTCATCCACAACCCGCGGTACCTCAAGTACCCGGGATAAGCACCCGATCACTACCTTTCCCTAGACGACACTAACATGGAGTCCACTCGATTGGAAGTAACCCTCGTGCCTAACATTTCACATCATAAAGTTGTGGAGCCTCGCTCCCATATTCATCACATACCACAAGCACGGGGTACCAACGGTGTGTCCGGTGCCCTGTAAAAAACAGCCATGGCCGCCCTACCTGGCATGACCCCGTCCCGAGAGAGAGCACCAACTCTCCCCCGTCACTAGTAATGCGGGCTCCAAGCTAGTATCGACCTAGGTAATCAATAATGCCCTTTCCCATATAAGGGTAGAGTGGTTGCGCATGTAAGGTTGGAATAACGGTCGCAACTTAAACCAATCTGTTTTGAAAACAACACACACATGCCTCGGTACACCACTTCGTCATCAAGTGGCTACCCAACTCATCATCTCCCCCGGGCATAAGTGGCACCCGGTGGGGTTTTCGAAAAGTCTTCTGAAAATACTTTGTCTCCATCACCATGCATATTCCCATCCCTTTTTGCGTAGCACTACTTTAGCATCCTATCTACTCCCACCGGCATAACCCTCATAAGAAGGTAGGGTCACGCACAATGCAAGTATCAACGAGGAAGTACGGTGGCAACCCATCAAAGTGGTTACTACCTCATCATGATTCCGTTGCAACAACAACATGGTGCTATATGACATGCATAAAAAGGGTTTCATAGACATGGTCAAAGGGCTGCTTGCCTGTTTTAACAGAGTCTTCGAGGTCTTCAAATATCTCTGGTCCAACTCCGAGCATTTCGTCTACTTCGTCAACTATCGTCGAAAGCAACCATAATAAGCAACACAACAAGGCAGGAAATAAAAGTGCTCTAAAAATGTGAGTTGGACTTTTCTAGGATACCTCTGGTCATATGAGGGATGACCAAAGTGGTTTCATTAGGATTTGATCAATGGACATCTTTGAACATTTCAATATGATGGAATCAAGGGGTTTATGGATTTGCAAGAAGTGTACAATTTTTTTTAAATGAGCAAAGGCACCCATTTAGCAAATCATGATTTTAGAAGCATCTGGGAGTTGGTTTCACTGGATTTGGAGTTCAAATGAATATTCTATGGATTTGCAAACTTGACAAACATGAAGAAATGGCTCACTCATTTGTGGAGTACAGAAAGTATTAAGAAAAATGTTCATAAACTAAGTTATGAACTTAGATGCATCTAGGAATTTGAGTCATGGCATTTGGATCAATTTTGAGCTCTCTGTGATTTTCTAAAGTTCATCACAGAAATAGGAAAAATAGGATTTGATAAATATTTGTGAAGAAAAGGTCTCTAGAAAAATGTGCAAATAGCACCATGTGATAGATCATGAATTTATGAACTACTACAAATTTGAATCATCAAATTTGGAGTTAATTTGGATTGTTTATGGATTTTACAAGTTTCTGGAAAAATAAAAAGACAAAGGAAGGTGTTATACCTATACTGCGCACCGAGCGCATCATAGCGCCACAGCGCATTGGGCCGGCCCAGCTGCCTGGCCACGCGGCTAAGGAGGGCCATGCCGATGGCGGACTAGCGGAGTATGCTTCTCTGCGGTGGAGACGGTTAACCCGGATCCCGCCTCCACTTAAACGCCTGGGCCCGCCGGCTGAGTCGCTGACCCGCGGGGCCCACCCATAGGGTCGTGTCCTTCCTCCCGCGCCCGCGACAGAGGGGATCGAGGTCGCGGGTGAGCGCCGACCGTCGCTTGCCCCCGGCGGCAGAGGCCACCCCCGGCCAAGCTCCGGCCACGGGAGGGGGCGCCGGGGAGAGGCGGTTCTTCTGGAGGGGAGAGAAGGTGGGGAGGACCTCGTCCTTGTCCGAATCGGAGCGGAGGCTAGCGGCAGCATTCCGGCCATGGGGGGAGTGCTGGAGGGCACGAGAGGAGGTGTGGGTTGGTCCAAGGGATGCACGGGAGGGAGAAAGAGCCAAAGGAGTGGAGAAGAGGCTCGGGGGTGACCTTAAATATAAGGGGGCGAGGTGCACCGCGGGGCTGTGCGCCCGCGAGGCTGTTGCCATCGCTACAAGCCACGGGGGATCGTGTGGGCGTGTCTGGGGTGTTCCTGGACGTCGACTACGTCGGGAGAGATAGAGAGAGGGAGTGGGGAGAGGTCAGAGGCGCGCGCGTGTGAGCCGCGCCATTGGCGCGCTCGGGCGGCCGGTGTTTGCTTGCGCGGAGGCGCGGGGAGGAGGAGAGAGGAAGGGGACAGCGCCGTGTCATGACGCGGACGTCGAGGGGCGTTGGTTGGCGTGCTGGGAAGGCCCGAGGTGGTCGGGCGACGCGGCGTCAACGGTCGGGAGCGCGATGACGTGCTCCAGAGCGCGTCTTTGGCCGGCATCCGCAGCTTTTCCGCGCGCACTCGCGCGCCCACCTGTGTCTGGTAGCTGCAGGGGGAATAAACAAGGGTGAAAGAAGCTTGGGATGCTCTGGAACTTGCCAGGAGTGAGGGAGAGATGAGAAAGGGAGGGGAAAGTGGTTGTCCAGAGAGGAAAAATGGGTCTCTGCCCCCTTCATCATTGCCTCTCGGGCAGGGAAGCACACCAGAGGTTGAGTGGGACTAGGAGGGGTGATGGTAAAATGTGGAGTCCATGGAGATTAGTGGAAGAGGCCAAAAATGGGATTTTGGTAAAGTGGCAGAAGGTGTTTGATGTAGGTTTGGGCAAGCAAATTGTCTTCCCTTGTCATGAGGCTTGACATGGTAGAATGGCATGATAAAATAAGAGGTTCCACCAAGATTCAGATCATTTGGGCAAAGTTGCCAATGCAACTTTTGTGAACCCTAGAAATCAACAGAAATGGACTTTCCAAGATTTAGTCATGCAAGTCTGTTCTCCTTGATGCACCACTTGGTGTAGTGTCATCATTTGAGTTTATGAACATGTCCACAATAGTTGAGATCAAAAGGAGAAAGTTTCCAATGTAGAGTTGTCAAAATTTGGTTCTAGACAGAAGGGATTTTGGGGCATATTGATCAAGTTAACTTGTTCTCCAACCTGTGCCATTCGGTCTAGATGAATTATTAGACCATTTGAGCATGTTCACAAGGTTTGATAACATTTGGACATGTTTGGCAATGTAAAGTTGCTCAAACTTTAAAATGGACAGAAATGGTTTTGAGGGGATTTCATGGGGTTATACTATTCTCCATGGCATCATACTTGTCAAGATCATCAAAAATGTCATATGTGACATGCTAGAATTTTTCTTGGAATTTTTGGAGAATACTTCCTTTGTAAATATTTCAAAGGCTTGAAATATTCAGAAAGGGTTTTTCAATGATTTGACCAATATTTTGAACATGACCATGTGTTGAAACTCTTATATATGGACACTATATGTCCACTGAGTTACCCTGATTTTTGTCAAATATTTTAAAACAATAAAATAATTTTTCCCTATTAAAGACAATTTCTGGCCTTAAGAAAAAGATTTTAAATAAAATAGTAAAATAACTTTTAAATTTATATTTTGTGGTTTCTGGGTATCCTATATCTAATAGGAGTCAAATATATTTTTGGAAAGATTTTTACTACCCTTAATTAAGTACTTGCAGTGCAAATCTCAATTCAGGGGTTTTTGGAAAACTACTTTTTGAAAATACCATTTGGCCAAATTATTTTGGTAAGAAATTATTTTTATGTCATATACATATGGCATGATCATTGGTCAAGGTTTTTGGATCAAGGGGAAGGAGTATAAGGGTTGGGGAATTTATTTGATTTTTAGAGCACTTGCAAACAGCAGTCAAACATTCAATCAAAGCAAAGACAAAACACTCAAAAGTTTTTGTCAAACCATATTCTAGCATGATTTATTGACTTAAGTGTTGTGCCATGAAAATCAGGGTGTGACAGACCTACCCCCCTTACAAGAATCTCGTCCCCGAGATTCCCAGACTAGGCGCAGAAAGGGATATAGAATTTAGATGCGAGGCAGTCTTCACGTCCTCATACAACTCCTTCTTCCGTGTGGTGCTCCATTGAATCTTGAAGTACCTGGTGTTGTAGCTTCATGTATGATTCTCTCGGTTGATCCAGGTTGCTGAGGGGTCTCTCGCGTTAGGTCAGGTTGGACTAGGGGTCGATGGCTCGGTGGTCAATGCCCTCGTAGAGATCGGGCAAGTTAGGAAGTTGGAAATGTTTCCGGAGTGGTGTCGTGTGGGAAAAAAAACATTACACAGTGGGTAAGTCAGGTGGTAACTCTAGATGGTAGCCATCTGCTCTTCGCCTTGTAGTGATCTCAGAGAGGGTTGTTAAATCTTGGAGTGATCTCGAAGGGGGCCGATGAATCTTGATGTGGGTCTCCTTGTCATGGAAATGCTTGGCTCCTTAGAGAGGAGTGGTTTGTAGATACGCACGGTCTTCAATGAGGAAGTTCACTTCTTGGCGATGGCGGTTGACATAGTTCTTCCTCCTAGACATGACGATCTTCAGATGTTCCTTGACCAGCACAATGATTCTTCTTCCGTCTTTGGGTAGACAAGTATGTCATCAAAGAAAGATGACAACTAACTTGTCCGAGCACTCAATGAAGTTTATGGGGTACGTAAAGTTGGCTAAGGCATTGGTGGTGGTCATGGTTGAGTATCGGCCAAGGTCTTATGATCTGAAACCAAAGCCCAAGGTCAGGATCCGACCATGTTGTGGCTTGGTAGGGCTTAAGGGTTTCAAGGATTCTAGTGTGCGAGTGAATGTTTATCATCCCATCCTTGAGCATAATTTCTGAGATGCCAATACTTCTACCTAGTCTTCACCTCATATTACCAAAAGAATCATCTCGTATAGGTCAACTCCAATCATCACTCATGTGATTCATATCCTCATGGCTCCCGAGAGGAGGTCTAACAAAATCATATATGTCTACAATCCCCAAACTCATATGTATGTCTACCCCTAAAAATCCATGGGTAGAACATATAAGCTGCTAAGGTTGAACGTGACAATCCAAGTGCTCAGCCTGTTCTTCCAAGGTCTAATATAAAGCACCTCTATCTAAGGAAACACGTCGTATGCCACTCCAAGATCCTGTTTCCTTCCTATGAATCAACCCCAATAGTCCATTAACTTCCATCACCAACTACCTAATCCATTAATTCTACAAATCCAATGTCCATGGTGTTCCATACGATCTTCTTATGTCTTATAATCCACAAATACAGGGAAAGCTACCTTACTATAGTCAGTTCACCAATTTCCATTATCATGGTCAAGTAAACTTCAAGGTCAAGCTTATATAGATCCCTAAATAAACTCCGACAATTAGTCCAATCTCCTAGTTTATCGTCCACCGAGAAACAGGGTATCATGTTCGAGATCATCAGTCTAAATCCAATTTACTCCGAACCATGTAGACATACTCAGCATCCATATTCAACTAGAATCACCTACAAAAATCCAAATCTCTTGTCCAACGGGAATTCCTACATGTTCCCCCAAGTCATTTACGTAATATCAACTCTCTCCTATCAATATCCCATGGCTAAGTTAAATCCAAATACTTCCAAGAATTCCAGCTTGCGAACACAATTATCCTTCTAAATCCAATTTACTCAGGGGTAATGAAAGCTATGCTAATCTATACTCATGATCCCACCAAGTTCATCTACCAACATCAAAGCCTCATAATCCACCAAATAGTCTCATATAATTCCTCAAGTCATTGATATAAACTCATCAAGTCATTTGTCCTCTATTCCTATATCCTCAGATTTGTCCTCCCTATGGCATCGTCAGTTCTGGTGCTATATTAGGAAGATAATGTGCTCCTTCACTATGTCCACTAGTTCCCTAATGAACCCAGTGATAAGCAAGGTTACGGAGGCTTAACAGGTTCTCTTGCAATTCTGTGGGTTAAGCACATGGTTAAGGACTCGAGCTGGGGTATCTTATGAAGTCTTGAAGGGTCTAGGAATGGGTCTCTAATCTTGAGAAGTAAACATAACTCTACTGGGCTGCCCTTGGTCGAGGAGGTTGTAGCAAAAGTCTTCAGTGCTGGTTGGTTGCCAAAGTAGAATCCTTGGTGTATCTTGTCTTGCTAGCCTTCAGTTGGGGAGAGAGATGAGAGGGAGAGGTAGCATAGAGGAGGGGAATGCCTAAAGGGGGTTCTATAGTGCAAGTGCAAACAATCAGGTGCAAAAGGGGCCAAATACAAGCATTAAGATAAGGAAGGTGATATACACGCGTACTTGCCGCCTAGGGTAAAAGTGCGACCTATATCAAAACACAAACAAATAAAAACAAGCAACACACAATCATGGTTCTATTCGAACTATCATATGGACTCGACTGCGCATAGGGGGTACACGACTCATCCTACCCTAGGGGTTCTCGGACTCAGTAGTCGTGCCTTGTGCCTCATGCAGTCTTCTGAGTTTTCCTTAGGTGTTGCTACGTCTCTTGTAGTTGTTCGATGAAACACTCCAGGTTGAGCCTGAAGATTCTTCAACAACTTCTTGCCTGTTGAAGTGATGGGGTGAAGGTGGCTCCTCATGGCTGGCATTGACTTGATCTTCTCTTGTCTTCTTAATCACGACGATCCCTTTCTGTCTTCTAAGCCGTCGATGGTACCAGGTAGGTAATCCTTTATGCAATGACATTATCAAGGCGTAATAGAGGTCCATCATGTCGGTTACGTTGATGTCAACATCGACACCAAGAGCGGGGGATGAGGAGAACCGTTTTCCTGCTCACTATGGTGAGGCGGACCAATTGGCGAGGTTCTCACCACCGGTGGTTGCCAATACAACAACGGTAAGGACATGATTGCTCTATTAGCGATGTATATCATGATCTTGCATATCCTATACCCTGGTCATCGTAGGCTAAGGTTGCATCATCTTGGGGCAGTGTCAAGGGTGTCACCATCTCCTGGGTCTTCAGGTCCTCATTCCTTGAGGATATATCTTCTGTTGGTATCGTCTTGTTGTGATGTCGCCAATCTTGTGTTCAGGAGATGTGGGTGAATGTCTGGCAAAGCATCTTCCTTCTAGATTATCCACGAGGATTACAAGGAATCCAGTGGTCAGGGGCATAAGGGTTCTAGCGACCAAAGGTTTGAAGGGGAAGAGATCAATAAGGAAAGTATACCTTAGTTTTCGAAAAACTGAGAAGGGAAGAGAAGTACATATAGTTTTGAAAACCAGTAGTAGTTTTGGAAATAGTTTTACCCTAACTAACGACCATGCTAACTAAGGCTTCCTACAGTCAGGATGGCTCTGATACCAGCTCTGTGGGGACCCTGACTCATAAGTCGTGATCACCGAATGCACGTGTACAGTGATCCCAGAGATCAATGCTCACTGAACACACAAAAGCTGAATAACAAGAGTCTTACATCCATACATACCGTATTACACAAGTAGGACCATTATGGTCGAGTCTTGAGTATAACATCGCAGCGGAAATCTTCGTCGACAACTTGGACCCATGCCATCTGCCTTAACCCTACAGGCATTCTTACTAGGAAGCGTCCTAGCTCGCATGATCGTCACTGAAGTATTCTTCATCATATCCTGTCCTTTCATGCCTGGCCAATAAAATAACCAGTGGCAAGCCAATGATTACTTTGAATGTACTCGCAAGCAAGCCATGTTTTGGTTCAAGATACAATAATGTATGATATAGGTAAATTTTGCAGAAAGCTAGTTTCGAGTGCAATGACATGTTCAACAACCTGTAAGACATGCATCAGGAGAATTCAAGTAACCATGAGGACAAGTTACAGATATCAACATAAATAGAGTGGGCACCGACCCAACTCAATCATGTCAAGTCCTTTGACTTAACCCAAGTAGTTTTATCAACTCACACACACGGTTTGTAAACATGTGGACGTAGCCCAAGAGCGGTTACCCAACTGTCCTTGACCGTGGACACGGCTATTCGAATAGTTTTACACTCTGCAGAGGTTGCACACTTTACCCACAAGATCCAAGGAACTTCTGTGTCATCCACGACCCGCGGTACCTCAAGTACCCGGGGTAAGCACCCGATCACTACCTTTCCCTAGACGACACTAACATGGAGTCCACTCGATTGATAGTAACCCCCGTGCCTAACATTTCACATCATAAAGTTGTGGAGCCTCGCTCCCATATTCATCACATACCACAAGCACGGGGTACCAACGGTGTGTCCGGTGCCCTGTAAAAACAGTCATGGCCGCCCTACCTGGCACGACCCCGTCGAGAGAGAGCACCAACTCTCCCCCGTCACTAGTAATGCGAGCTCCAAGCTAGTATCGGCCTAGGTAATCGATAATGCCCTTTCTCATATAAGGGTAGAGTGGTTGCGCATGTAAGGTTGGAATAACGGTCACAACTTAAACCAATCCGTTTTGAAAACAACACACACTTGCCTCGGTACACCACTTCGTCATCAAGTGGCTACCCAACTCATCATCTCCCCCGGGCATAAGTGGCACATGGTGGGGTTTTCGAAAAGTCTTCTGAAAATACTTTGTCTCCATCACCATGCATATTCCCGTCCCTTTTTGCGTAGCACTACTTTAGCATCCTATCTACTCCCACCGGCATAACCCTCATAGGAAGGTAGGGTCATGCACAATGCAAGTATCAACGAGGAAGTACGGTGGCAACCCATGAAAGTTGTTACTACCTCATCATGATTCCGTTGCAACAACAACATGGTGCTATATGACATGCATAAAAAGGGTTTCATAGACATGGTCAAAGGGTTGCTTGCCTGTTTTAACAGAGTCTTCGAGGTCTTCAAATATCTCTGGTCCAACTCCGAGCATTTCCTCTACTTCGTCAACTATCGTCGAAAGCAACCATAATAATCAACACAACAAGGCGGGAAATAAAAGTGCTCTAAAAATGTGAGTTGGACTTTTCTAGGATACCTCTGGTCATATGAGGGATGACCAAAGTGGTTTCATTAGGATTTGAGCAATGGACATCTTTGAACATTTCAATATGATGGAATCAAGGGGTTTATGGATTTGCAAGAAGTGTACAGAAATATATATTTTTAAATGAGAAAAGGCACCCATTTAGCAAATCATGATTTTAAAAGCATCTGGGAGTTGGTTTCACTGGATTTGGAGTTCAAATGTATATTCTATGGATTTGCAAAGTTGACAAACATGAAGAAATGGCTCACTACTTTGTGGAGTACAGAAAGTATTAAGAAAAATGTTCATAAACTAAGTTATGAACTTAGATGCATCTAGGAATTTGAGTCATGGCATTTGGATCAATTTTGAGCTCTCTGTGATTTTCTAAAGTTCATCACAGAAATAGGAAAAATAGGATTTGATAAATATTTGTGAAGAAAAGGTCTCTAGAAAAATGTGCAAATAGCACCATGTGATAGATCATGAATTTATGAACTACTACAAATTTGAATCATCAAATTTGGAGTTAATTTGGATTGTTTATGGATTTTACAAGTTTCTGAAAAAAGAAAAAGACAAAGAAAGGGGTTATACCTATACTGCGCACCGAGCGCAGCATAGCACCACAACGCATTGGGCCGGCCCAGCTGCCTGGCCACGCGGCTAAGGAGGGCCACGCCGATGGTGGACTAGTGGAGTATGCTTCTCTGCGGTGGAGACGGTTAACCCGGATCCCGCCTCCACTTAAACGCCGGGGCCTGCCGGCTGAGTCGCTGACCCACGGGGCCCACCCGCACGGTCGTCTCCTTCCTCCCGCGCCCGCGACAGAGGGGATCGAGGTCGCGGGTGAGCGCTGACCGTCGCTTGCCCCTGGCGGCACAGGCCACCCCCGGCCAAGCTCCGGCCACAGGAGGGGTCGCTGGGAAGAGGTGGTTCTTCTAGAGGGGAGTGGAGGTGGGGAGGACCTCATCCTTGTCCGAATCGGAGCGGAGGCCAGCGGCGGCATTCCGGCCATGGGGGGAGTGCTGGAGGGCACGAGAGGAGGTGTGGGTTGGTCCAAGGGATGCACGGGAGGGAGAAAGAGCCAAAGGAGTGGAGAAGGGGCTCGGGGGTGACCTTAAATATTGGGGGGCGAGGTGCACCACGGGGCCGTGCGCCCGCAAGGCTGTTGCCATCGCTGCAAGCCACGGGGGATCGTGTGGGCGTGTCTGGGGTGTTCCTGGACGTCGACTACGTCGGGAGAGATAGAGAGAGGGAGTGGGAAGAGGTCAGAGGCGAGCGCGTGTGAGCCGCGCCATTGGCGCGCTCGGGCGGCCGGTGTTTGCTAGCGCGGAGGCGCGGGGAGGAGGAGAGAGGAAGGGGACAGCACCGTGTCGTGACGCGGACGTCGAGGGGCGTTGGTTGGCGTGCTGGGGAGGCCCGAGGTTGTCGGAGGACGCGGCGTCAACGGTCGGGAGCGCGATGACGTGCTCCAGAGCACGTCTTTGGCCGGCATCCGCAACTTTTCCACGCGCACTCGCGCACCCACCTGTGTCTGGTAGCTGCAGGGGGAATAAACAAGGGTGAAAGAAGCTTGGGATGCTCTGGAACTTGCCAGGAGTGAGGGAGAGATGAGAAAGGGAGGGGAAAGTGGCTGTCCAGAGAGGAAAAATGGGTCTCTGCCCCCCTTCATCATTGCCTCTCGGGCAGGGAAGCACACCAGAGGTTGAGTGGGACTAGGAGGGGTGATGGTAAAATGTGGAGTCCATGGAGATTAGTGGAAGAGGCCAAAAATGGGATTTTGGTAAAGTGGCAGAAGGTGTTTGATGTAGGTTTGGGCAAGCAAATTGTCTTCCCTTGTCATGAGGCTTGACAGGGTAGAATGGCATGAGAAAATAAGAGGTTCCACCAAGATTGAGATCATTTGGGCAAAGTTTCCAATGCAACTTTTGTGAACCCTAGAAATCAATAGAAATGGACTTTCCAAGATTTAGTCATGCAAATCTGTTCTCCTTGATGCACCACTTGGTGTAGTGTCATCATTTGAGGTTATGAACATGTCCACAATAGTTGAGATCAAAAGGAGAAAGTTTCCAATGTAGAGTTGTCCAAATTTGGTTCTCAACAGAAGGGGTTTTGGGGCACTTTGATCAAGTTAACTTGTTCTCCAACCTGTGCCATTTGGTCTAGATGAATTATTAGACCATTTGAGCATGTTCACAAGGTTTGATAACATTTGGACATGTTTGGCAATGTAAAGTTGCTCAAACTTTAAAATGGACAGAAATGGTTTTGAGGGGATTTCATGGGGTTATACTATTCTCCATGGCATGATACTTGTCAAGATCATCAAAAATGTCATATGTGCCATGCTAGAATTTTCTTGGAATTTTTGGAGAATATTTCCTTTGTAAATATTTCAAAAGCTTGAAATATTCAGAAAGGGTTTTTGAGGGATTTGACCTATATTTTGAACATGACCATGTGTTGAAACTCTTATATATGGACCCTATATGTCCACTGAGTTTCCCTGATTTTTGTCAAATATTTTTAAAACAATAAAATAATTTTTCCCTATTAAAGACAATTTCTGGCCTTAAGAAAAAGCTTTTAAATAGAATAGGAAAATAACTTTTAAATTTATATTTTTGTGGTTTCTTGGTATCCTATATCTAATAGGAGTCAAATATATTTTTGGAAAGATTTTTACTGCCCTTAATTAAGTACTTGCAGTGCAAATCTCAATTCAGGGGTTTTTGGAAAACTACTTTTTGAAAATACCATTTGGCCAAATTACTTTTTAAGAAATTATTTTTATGTCCTATACACATGGCATGATCATTGGTCCAGGTTTTTGGATCAAGGGGAAGGAGTATAAGGGTTGGGGAATTTATTTGATTTTTAGAGCACTTGCAAACAGCAGTCAAACATTCAATCAAAGCAAAGACAAAACACTCAAAAGTTTTTGTCAAACCACATTCTAGCATGATTTATTGACTTAAGTGTTGTGCCATGAAAATCAGGGTGTGACACTATGCCTTGGAAGACGGGCGACAAGCCTACATCATCAACAACTCCTACTTCACCACCTCCAAGGACATGATCACATGGGTATGGGCACTCCCCTTGGCAACTGCCAAGCTTGGGGGAGGTGCCCCGCTATCGTATCACCATCACACTCTTATCTTTACCGTCTTATTTAGCTCTATTCTTTTAGTAGTATCTTGATCTAGTAGATTGAAGTTTTGATATCAAGTAGTTTTGAGTTTTGCTTTGTGATCTCTTTTTGTAATCGAGTCCATGAGCTATCTATAATAAAGATTAGTGTTGATTCAAGGGCTTTGCTATGTTGCTATGATCTTGAGAAAGTAGAAAGAATAAAAGAGTTCATATTGATCTTATGGATAGTGATGACTTCACATATAGAAAGTATGAGGCATAAAAGTTGTTGAGAGTTGATAAACGTAGTTTTGGTCATCGTTGCAATTAATAGGAAGTGATAAGGAAAGAGGGGTTCACATATAAATATATTATCCTGGACACCTTTTATGATTGGGAGCACTCATTAAGTATGACATGCTA
Organism: Triticum aestivum; assembly: GCF_018294505.1. Lineage (NCBI taxonomy): Eukaryota > Viridiplantae > Streptophyta > Magnoliopsida > Poales > Poaceae > Triticum > Triticum aestivum. The sequence goes on along the minus strand of NC_057801.1, from coordinate 219,522,650 downwards.
AAAGAGTTGACGTTGGACAAGGAAGACAACGTAATGGTTTATGTTTTCGCACATCTCAGTTAAAGTATATTGTCATTGACCTTCCAAACATGTTGAGCTTGCCTTTGCCCCTCCTGCTAGCCAAATTCCTTGCACCAAGTAGAGATACTACTTGTGCTTCCAAATATCCTTAAACCCAATTTTGCCATGAGAGTCCACCATACCTACCTATGGATTGAGTAAGATCCTGCAAGTAAGTTGTCATGTTGCAAGCAATAAAAAATTGCTATCTAAATATGTATGACTTATTAGTGCAGAGAAAATAAGCTTTGTACGATCTTGTTGTGGAAGTAATAAAAGTGACGGATTACATAATAAAGGTCCACATACAAGGGGCAATATAAAGTTACGGTCTTTTGCATTAAGATTTTGTGCATCCAACCCTAAACGCACATGGCAACCTCTGCTTCCCTCTGCGAAGGGCCTATCTTTTACTTTATGTTTTTACTTTATGCTTGAGTCAAGGTGATCCTCACCTTTCCCTTTTTCATTTTATCCTTTGGAAAGCTCTTCGTGTTTGAAAGATCATGACATATATATCCAATTGGATGTAAGTTAGCATGGGCTATTATTGTTGACATCACCTAAAGGTGAATACATTGGAAGGCAACACAATAAGCCCCTATCTTTCTCAGTGTCCGGCTGAAACTCCATAATCACAAGTATTGCGTGAGTGTTAGCAATTATAGAAGACTACAAGATAGTTGAGTATGTGAACTTGCCGACAAGCTCTATTGTTGACTCTTTCTGATGTTATGATAAATTGCAATTGCTTCAATGAATGAGATTATAGTTTGTTAGTTCTCAATGAAGTTTTTGAACCATACTTGACATTGTGAATTGATTGTTACTTGAGCATAGGAAATCATATGACAAAATCCATATATATTGCTGTTATAAGAATGATCATGATGCCCTCATGTCCGTATTTTATTTTTATCGACACCTCTATCCCTAAACATGTGGACATATTTTTTGATTTCGGCTTCCGCTTGAGGACAAGCGAGGTCTAAGCTTGGGGGAGTTGATACGTCCATTTTGCATCATGCTTTTATATCAATATTTATTGCATTATGGGCTGTTATTACACATTACATCTCAATACTTATGGCTATTCTCTCTTATTTTAGAAGGTTTAGCATGAAGAGGGGGAATGCCGGCAGCTGGAATTCTGGCTGGAAAACGAGCAAACATTGGAAACCTATTCTGCACTGCTCCAAAAATCCTGAAACTCCACGAAACATGTTTTTGGAATTAAAAAGAATTATTGAGTGAAAGAAATACATCAGGGGGCCCACGCCTTGGCCAGGAGAGTGCCCCCCCTACTGGGCGCGCCCCTGTCTCCTGGGCCCCCCTGGTGGGCCTCCGGTGTCCATCTTCTACTATATGAGAGCTTTTACCCTGGAAAAAATCGTGTGCAAGCTTACGGGATGAAACTCCGCCGCCACGAGGCGGAACCTTGGCAGAACCAATCTAGGCCTCCGATGGAGCTGTTCTGTCGGGGATACTTCCCTCCGGGAGGGGGAAATCATCACCAACGTCATCACCAATGATCCTCTCATCGGGAGGGGGTCAATCTCCATCAACATCTTCACTAGCACCATTTCCTCTCAAAACCCTAGTTCATCTCTTGTATCCAATCTTGTATCAAAACCACAAATTGGTACCTGTGGGTTGCTAGTAGTGTTGATTACTCCTTGTAGTTGATGCTAATTGGTTTACTTGGTGGAAGATCATATGTTCAGATCCTTTATGCATATTATTACTCCTCTGATTATGAACATGAATATGCTTTGTGAGTAGTTACGTTTGTTCCCGAGGACATGGGTGAAGTCTTGCTATTAGTAGTCATGTGAATTTGGTAATCGTTCGATATTTTGATGAGATGTATGTTGTCTTTTCCTCTAGTGGTGTTATGTGAACATCGACTACATGACACTTCACCATTATTTGGGCCTAGAGGAAGGCATAGGGAAGTAATAAGTAGATGATGGGTTGCTAGAGTGACAGAAGCTTAAACCCTAGTTTATGTGTTGCTTCGTTAGGGGCTGATTTGGATCCATATGTTTAATGTTGTGGTTAGGTTTACCTTAATACTTCTTTTGTAGTTGCGGACGCTTGCAATAGGGGTTAATCATAAGCGGGATGCTTGTCCAAGTAAGGGCAGTACCCAAGCACCGGTCCACCCACATATCAAATTATCAAAGTACCGAACGCGAATCATATGAACGTGATGAAAACTAGCTTGACGATAATTCCGATGTGTCCTCGGGAGCTCCTTTCTCATTATTAGAAATTGTATAGGCTTATCCTTTGCTACATAAAGGATTGGGCCACCTTGCTGCACTTTATTTACTTTATTTACTTGTTACTCGTTACTATTTATCTTATCACAAAACTATCTATCACCTACAATTTCAGTGCTTGCAGAGAAAACCATACCAAAAACCGCTAATCATTTCCTTATGCTCCTCGTTGGGTTCGACACTCTTACTTATCGAAAGGACTACGATAGATCCCCTACACTTGTGGGTCATCACCTGGCTATACATACGTGTGCGTGCTACGTGCGCGCCTCTACTACGGCACGTGCGCGCCTCTACTACACCATGTGCCCTTCCTTACACGGCCACGGTTCATCGCTACAGCCGGCCGACAGACCGATCGACCAATATGTACGTACACGTTCATGACCAGAATGACAACACTACGTACGCTTAGACCAGGTGGGTCCCGACTGTCAGGCACTTCCTTGCATGCAAAGATGTAGCTAGTGGGTTCCAGCAGTCAGGGGGCCAATCCTTTTTTTGCCCGTAATATGGATGCACTTCCTTGCATGCAAAGATGTTGCAGGTGGGTCCCAGCAGTCAGGGGGGAAATATTTTTTCGCGAAATATGGTGGCCCGTCCGGTGGGTCCCTGCTGTCAGGTGGAGGAATAATTATTTTCCGCATAATAAGGAAGCACTTCCTTGCTGCGGCCGTGGACCCAGCTGTCAGCCTCTCCACGTATAGTACTCTTCCGGTGGAAGTCGTTCCTTGACCATGTTGACCACGCCGCGCCGAGAGTACTAGGACGGTGGGCGACGGCGAGGCCTAGGAAGGGGATGACGCAGAGCCGGGGAAGATGCGGCAGTGGATGCCCACACGGAGAGGAGTATGAGGGTTCACTGGTTCGGCTGCGGTATGAGGCTGCCATTGCCGCAGAATAACAGGGGGTGTGGGTGAGTAGAGGAATGCCCTAGCCAGCGGCGGGAGTAGTAGGGGCGGTGAGGCCTCCGCGGTAGCACAGCCGGCCATGAGAGGCAGGAGCAGGCGGCATGACCGGTGCTGCTTTGGGCGGCTGGAGCAAGAAGACCAGAGGTTGAAGAAGCACGACGGCCATTGGATGGACATCATACGGTCAATGTAGGTAGAATCGTTTATATTGACTAAGTTGACAAAGCCCTTGGTACGCATCCACTTAGTAGGCCCACATGCCAGCCTCCGAAATGGTGCGCCCTAGTTGTCAGGGGGAGGAATCATTTTTTGGGCGGCTGAAGCCAGAATATCCGAGATTGAAGAAAAAGCACGACATCCATTGGATGGACATCCAACGGCCACTACTGCTAGAATCGTGTGTTGGCTATAAGTTGACAAAGCCTTGCATACGCATCAACTTACTTTTTTTAGGGACGCGACAACTTAGTAGGCCCACAAGTGTGTGGCAGAGAACTTATAGCCCATTTGCGATTTGTGGGCCCCTACTGTCATCCAGTCAAAATAAAGTCATCTCCTGAATCCTCATGTTCGTTGACCATGTTGACCATGCTCGGCACCACAGTGAGCGCAGGAACTCAAAGGACGATGGAGAGGGCCTCACGGGCCCTACAGATGGTCTGATACATCGCCTGCTGCTCATTCAGGAAGCCAGGATCATAGGACACGTATGAGCACCTTCAAGAGACTGAGACGGCATGAAACGGTAATGCCGCGCTTGGGAGCTCTGGTTTATTTCACACCTGTATTAAGATACAAGTGTAATTTACTCGTCATTGGAAACAACGCGTAAAGTACATGCGTAATGAAACCGAGGGCCTGAGGTCTGTAAGGAAATCCGGCGTGTTATGCGTGTAATTTGAGAGACCAGTGTATATTTTACTAGTCGAAATCGACCAACCAAGCACTTTGCCCGAGACCACCTACTTTTATTTACAACCTTCAGTTTACAAGCGGTTTTGGTTGGAAAATGACGATCCAATCATGGCCTAAGATGATGAGTTGGTGAGAAGATCATATGTTTTCACCTCTAACCTACCCGAGTTGTCGTATAGGCTATGAATGAAACATAAGACAATGACCTTCATAAGCACAGGAACAACAGAAGAGGATGATCTTCATAACATCCAAATCACAGGCATTACCTCAACATGTAAAACAATATGAAGCATTATTCTCAGGAGGACGGTGAACAGCTTGTGATGCCGCATGCCATAGCATTCCAAGCTCAACTTTGCAATCAAACTAACAAGGCCCGGCATTACATAGACAACATTCAGAATAAAACTCTTAAAATACCTTACATAAGTCAACATTCATGTGACTATGCATCTCAACAAAGTAAATATTTCTGAACTGAAGACAAGAATAGGAAAAAAACGATCGATGTTGCTCACAACAAAGGGCGTCCCACTCAAAAGTATCAAATGCATGTCTTCTGGCTAACATCAATGAGCAAAATTTGACAAGGTTTTCCAATTCCAATATATTAAAGTAATGTCTTCTTGCTAACATCAATGATTAAACTTTGACAAGCTTTTCCCATTCAAAATATGTAATGCCTATGATTGTGGAACAGGCAGGGTTTGTCATCAGTTTGTCACCTGATAGTCCAATGGCTCAAGGTGACAACGAATGATTAGAGAACCATTCGATGTATTGTGCATGATGAAGTATTATGGAGGACACGAACGATCTCAACATTTTGTGCAGTTCCACTAGAATCAAGCTGAGTATCCCTCTAGATTTCGTATTTATATGCTGCAAGAAAACGAAGACACATCAACACACACATGAATATTGGCCCCAGTGTCAACCCACCAATCGGTGGACTAACAAACTGAAAGAACAGTAAACAGATTACCATACCCAGAAGCCCCATCATTGTTGCTTAGAATGACATTAACAGACATGGAGTCCTGTCCTGGCTTCTTGTACTTGTTTGGGCACTTTTTGCCCAGTGCACTCCACGTGTTGTAGAGTTGCCTATGCTCTCTACAGACTAGTCATGTCACCAGCATCTACTAATACTCTGTAAAGCTTCTTGATCATTCCTTCTATAATGTAGTGCAAACAGTGACTACTTCTTTCGGCAAAGTGGTAAGACAAACTTGACCCACTAATGCAGCCATTTGCCTTAGAAACATTGGCTCCTTTTGTGCAGTTCAACTAAAATCAAAGTCGGAATTAAACCGAGCTTTAATTTTGATATCCCTGTAAGCAACAATAGGTATAAGGGAAACAATTACTGAGAAATAACGGTTGATGACTTGTACTCCCAGAAGAAAAAATCTACTGATCTACCTTATATTAATGGGAAACAAAGCAGGAGAGTAGCAGTTCTCAATCAGTGTGATTCATTCATATTAACTGAGACATTATCTTAACAATGCCTTGTTTCAACATGTATAAAGAACGACAAAGCAGAAAAGTACCATTCCTAAAACAATGCGACTGATCCATTTAATAGAGACATTATCTTAACAATACCTTGTTCAAACATGTAGAAAGAACTACAAAGCAGGATAGTACCATTTGTAAAACACTGTAACTGATATATAATAACAGAGACATTATCTGAACAATACATTTCTTAAACATGTACTCCGGCTGGTCCCTAACAGAAATGGTACTCCCGCCGATCCCTAACAAGTGTTGCAGTTTTGAACTAAGATTCATTAGTTAATTCTGAGGAAAGTCGGTACTGAAAGTCGATACTAACCTTTCAAGACTAAGATTTGAAACAACTCGTGAGGAAGACCAAAAAGAGATCTCAACACATAAATGGAAATCTGGTCTCCTTTTGTGCAGTTCAACCAAAATGAAGCGAAGCAAAATGTCGCAATAGCAACAAGTTGAATAGATATCCCTGTTTTAACAGAGGCAAAAAAGGAATCAATTACAGGCCAATAAAGGAGGATGAAACATGCGGCAACAAAAATGGTAATCCAACCAATCCCTAACAAGTATTGCACTTTTGAACTAAGATTCACTAGTTAATTCTGAGAGTGGCATTGCTTAATTTTACCGGCGGCATTAGATTAAGAAAAAGCATAAACAGTTCCGGGGAGAGTGGGCGCAACACCAGCATGTGCTTCCATCTACTTATAAAGGGGGTGATGCAGAGTTTTGTTGTAACAAAGAAACAAGCATCATGTCTGGGTTGGAACAATTTTTGCTCACTTAATGGTGAAAGACAGTAGTTCAATAGCTTCGATTGAACATTTATCGAAAACAGTACCAATACAAGTAGCACAACATCTCAAAGCACACTGCAACATCAAGTGGATGAAAGTCGGTACTGACCATTCTTGACCAAGATTTGCGAGGAGGACTGGAACCATATCCCAACACAAATATGAAAATCCGATCTCCTTTTGTGCAGTTCCACAAAAATTAAGCAAAGTCGCTGGTGCGACATTCAAGTTGAACTGCACAAAACACTCTTAAAACATAAGTGTTTCGCGTAGCGAAGCAAAATGTCGCAATAGAAACAAGTTGAATAGATATCCCTGTTTTAACAGAGGCAAAATAGTAATCAATTTCTGGCCAATAAAGGAGGATAAAACATGCGGCCACAAAAATGGTACTCCCGCCAATCCGTAACAAGTGATGCAGTTTTGAACTAAGATTCAGTAGTTAATTCTGAGAGTGGCATTGCTTAATTTTACCAGCATCATTAGATTAACAAAAAGCGTAACCAGTTCTAGGGGAGAGTGGGCACAACAACACCATGTGCTTCCATCTACTTATAAATGGGGTTGTCGGTGTCAAAGCCAGCGGATCTCGGGTAGGGGGTCCCGAACTGTGCGTCTAGGCGGATGGTAACAAGAGACGAGGGACACAATGTTTTTACCCAGGTTCGGGCCCTCTCGATGGAGGTAAAACCCTACGTCCTGCTTCATTAATATTGATGATATGGGTAGTACAAGAGTAGATCTACCACGAGATCAAGGAGGCTAAACCCTAGAAGCTAGCCTATGGTATGATTGTTGAGATGTATGTTGTCCTACGGACTAAAGCCCTCCGGTTTATATAGACACCGGAGAGGGCTAGGGTTACACAGAGTCGGTTACAATGGTAGGAGATCTACGTATCCGTATCGCCAAGCTTGCCTTCCACGCCAAGGAAAGTACCATCCGGACACGAGCCGGAGTCTTCAATCTTCTATCTTCGTAGTCTGGGAGTCCGGCGGATATTGATAGTCCGGCTATCCGGACACCCCCTAGTCCAGGACTCCCTCAGTAGCCCCTGAACCAGTCTTCAATGACGATAAGTCCGGCGTGCATAATGTTCGGCATTGCAAGGCGGGTTCCTCCCTTGAATAATCCGGAGAAGATAATGAACACCAGGATAGTGTCCGGCTCTGCAAAAATAATTTCCACATTCCATCGTAGAGAGAATAAAATATACACTTAGCTCAATCTGCTGACGTATTATGCGGCGTGTCAACACACCGCAACCAAGCCTTTGTTTGAATTACTATACCACCTCAGCACGTTTAGCGAAGCGGTTTCCTTGGCACGTCCTGTCGAAGCAGAGATCGTGTTCCCCTTATTCCGGGATTCTCATCAATACGTGCGTGGGTAACCCAACCGCGCCATTGATGGTGGCGCTTGGGAGATAAGCGAGTTTTACCAGGCTGGTGGGGAACGCATAGTTTTGTCCGCCTACATATAAGGGATAAGGATTCACCTTCTCACCTACGCCTTCTTCCTCCTTTGCTTATCCATCCCTGCGAACTCAAGCTCCAACGCCCAAGCTCGCGCATCTCGCCTCGACCTTCTCCGAATATGTCCGGAGCGGGAGGTAAATGGTTAGCCTCCACCACCAAGGAGGAGGACATCACCAAGCTGCGCGACGCCGGATATCTTTCCAGCGATATTGCGCATTGGCTGCCCGACGAGGGGCAGCTCATCCCTACCCCAGGGCCTCATGAGAGGGTCGTCTTCCTCCCCCACTTCCTCCGCGGACTGGGCTTTCCGCTCCATCCATTTGTCTGGGGGCTCATGTTTTACTACGGCCTAGATTTCCACGATCTGGCACTGAACTTCATCCTCAACATCTCGGCGTTTATCGTCGTGTGCAAGGCCTTTCTCTGCATCCAGCCCCACTTCGGCCTGTGGCTCAAGACCTTCAACGTCAAGCCGAAGGTTGTGAAGGGCACGCAAGCGGAATGCGGAGGCGCCATGTTGGGCAAATTGCCCAATGTCCCTTGGCTAGAAGGGACCTTCGTGGACTCCGTCAAGGGGTGGCAATCGGGGTGGTTCTACATCACCGAGCCGCGCAAGCCCACATGGGCGGCGGCCCTCGAGTTTAGATCTGGAATCCCCACGCAGCTCACCTCCTGGAAAGATGGTGAGCAATAGGCTCCGGCTCGTCGACGTGGTCAAAGTCATGCTCCTCCGACGGATTCTCCCATGCCAAGAACGGGCATTCAATTTGTGGGAGTTCAATCCGGAAAAGCACCAGACGCTAAGCGGGCTCTTCGATACAACACACGAAGGTTCCTGGAGGGTGCTGTTCAAGGGCGCCGAAGCCCCCACATCCGCGACCGAAGACCGCGGATTCAGCTCGCAGTCTCCGACTGACGAGGTAAGTGATTCAACCCCATTACGAGACACTTGTGGTAATTAGATTGACTCTGGTGAGGTTTTAATCTGCCTCTTCCTTTGACAGGAATGGATGGAGAAGGCCAAGCTGCTCATCAGCCCGGCTCCCATGCCAGAAGACCCAGTGAACGCCCGCTTGACAGGGCTACTGGTCCTGGCACCGCACGTGGTGCCGGAGAAAAAGGCCAAGAAAGTGGCCACGGGGACTCGAAAGAGTTCCCGTAATCAGGCGTCTGACGACGATGAGGACTCCTCCCCCGAAGACGAGGAGGAGGAGTACTCTCTCCCGGAGGAAGGAGAGAAGAAGAGGAAGGCTTCCCCGATCGGGGCGGCCGAAGGGTCCAAGAGGGGGAGAACTATCCCCCCGGATAGTTTCGCCAACATCAGCGTTGGCGAGGATGAGTGGCCTCCAAGGGCCAGGCGTCCGGCAGGATCGTAAGTATTCGGATCATTTATATGCCGTACCTTTCATGTCACGTAGTATCCTTCTAACGCCGCATCCTGTCCATAGTCCGGCCAAGGATGATCTCCCTGACTCGATGAGCGGGTCATTGGCCTCGTCGGAAGTAAATTCCGTCCCAACCGCCTCTACCCCACGCGCCGCCAAGGACGCCGAGGTGGGATCCCAAGAGGGGACCCATCAGGAGGAGGCTCCAGAGGCGCCGTCAGGTGACCTCCCGGACTTTGTGCCGGACTCTACATCGGAACCCGTAGTGGTTCCAGAGTCTGACAAGCGGCCCCTTTGAAAGAAGGGCAGGACCGTGACGCCGGCGGCCTCCGTCCAACCGGAGGCGCCGGATAACCTGTTGGAGGCGCTTAAAGGCGCTTCCATCGAGGAAGAACACAGCACTATCATGAGTGCGGTGATTGAGAAGGTCCAGCTCGCCAAGAGCGGGCTGACCGAAGCTTGCAGCAGCCTTCTAACAGGTTTTGAGGTAAGAAGTTAAAATTATGTAATGTAATACCGCATAGACAGTAGCCCCTGATGCTTAGTTCAGTGTTCGGAAGGAAAAGTCGGACTGAGGATCTAACAAGATATACGCAGGGTTGCTTAAAATATGTCAATATGGGTTTGCAGGCTGCACTGTTGACCTCTGCCGCATTAACGGCGGAGGTCGAGGTGCTGAAGAAGGATCTCGAGCAGTCCGAGCAAGAGCTCGGCCATGCCAAGAGGCAGCTCGAGGAAAAAGAAGGTGAGTAACACCATTTTAAATAAGTACCTTACAGAAAAGGATTTCGGTTGCAAATAAAATTAACAAGGATAATATGTGTATTGCAGGGGCCACTAACGAGGTGGCAGCCCTGAAGGATGCCGTGTCCGTGGCCGAACGCAGTGCGGCCACGGAACGGGCTGAGCGAGAAAAGCAAGAGGCCCAGGTGGCGGAAGTTCGGCAAGAGCTCCAGGGTCTCATGGAAAAGCATGAGAGTTTGGAGCATGACTCCAAGACTCGAGAGTCCGAGCTTGCCTCGGCTCTCGAAAGTGCCAAGTCCGCCAAGGCCGAGGCCCGTAAGGCCCTTCAGGAAGTTGAGGACATAAAGAAGATAGCGGCGGGTAAGGCATTTTTCATGCAAAGCAGGCATGTTAGTGTGAACTACCTGACACTTACCCGAATTCGGAGCTCTCCAGGGGCGTTTGCAGATCTACCGCGTAGTGCGTCTGATGCCACCGCATTCTATCGTGGCGAGGAGGGGAGCTCGACGGAGAAGGTCTTCTGGTCTCAGTACTCTGAGGCCGGCCATCCGGTGCCCCCAAGCGACCAGCTGAAGCAGCTGGTCGAACTCCACAAGGTAGCTGAGGAGGCCATGAAGGGCCTCATAGTCCGGCTATGGCCTGGACAGGCCATGCCTGGGAGCTACTTTGTCCACGTGCGGCGGCTGGTGGATGCATGCCCCAGGCTCGATCTAGTCAAGCGCTCCGCCTGTATTGAGGGCGCTCGTCGGGCCCTTGCCCGCATAAAGGTGCAATGGGGCAAACTGGATGCGGAGAAGCTTCTCATGGACCCACCGCCGCCGGGCAAGGAGCATCGCATGCGGAGCGGTATTATAAAGTTGTCCTGAAGGGAGCCTGCGATATTGCAGATGAGTGCTCCCGAAATGTAATTTTTGAGTGAACTCGCTGTGTATTTATCCTGTGCGCCACAAACTTCGTTTATGTGCGCCATGAGCAACGCTTGTTTAATTTAAAATATTACCTTCTGTGCGGCCGTTTGTTAAATCTAAGAGATGGCAAGTCGTTGGCTTCATCCCCCAAGCCACAAGTGCTGGGGTGTTCGGTGATAAACTTGAGCACTCTTGTTCCCATTTTTGGGTCCATCTAGGGAGGCGCTGAACACGACGAACAAGGCAACCGGACTTATAATGCTTGAACACTCTCACTTAGCCATAGAATTCTATAATTTTAAATTTCGGCGAAGCCCTTGGTATTCGGAAGACCGAATCCGAGGCGCTATCCACGCCTTCATCGGACATTATCCGGAACTTCGCTCGAAGCGGCGTGAGTCTTTAAGGACCCGAAAGAACGTCTCGAACAGCGACCAGTCTCTCGCCTTATCATGCCAGTCAGTTTTAGCTTTCTCCACTGAGGCGTTAACCCGGCTCAACCGGGGCGCAATCGCAGTGGTTCTCCCAGTGCTACCTTAGCCAACGGAACGGAACGTAAGGCACCAAAACATGGGAGCCGGGCAAACCCAACTATTGACCCAAGACATGATTCGGAGCCGATTCATATAATGCTATAAGTTTGGGGTGCCGCACTTGTGAAAGTGTTCGGACTTTATCACACCATAATCTGGGGAACAGAAGCCCCTGGCGTATTCGGCCGTACCAAAATATACGGGTGCAAGATGTCATATAATGAACATATATAAAAGATAACGCAATTGCAATAAAAAGGTGCTGCATTATTTTAAAAAGAAAGTCTGATAGTAGATCGGACTGATACAAATAGTGCGGTAAGCAAGGGATTTGGAGTAAACAAACATGTCCCTCTCCAGGGATGAGCTACAGACTTGGTGTATATTAATCGAATTTAATGCTCATAACTGAGACCACCTGAATGTTCGTCGCGGCCTTCTTTGGTCCCTGACTGTTGTATCGTGAGTTCGGCAGGTTCGCCGCCGGACAGGGCTTCTGGTTAACAGAGTCCTGCGTTCATAAAATAAAAAATAAAAAGGAAGGGGGGCCCACTTGCGAGCCCCTGGTGTGGTCGAACCGCACTCTGGGTCCATTGTGGTCGTGCCCCTTTCCCTGCGCCCATGGAATCTCCAAAGCGTAAGGATGTACGCGGAGTGTTATTCTTGCGATCATGTGCGGGCGGGGGCTGGGGCCGCATTGCTACGCGTGATCTGACCGCGCCAGGTGGTCTTGGTTGGCATTGCTCCGGGCGCGCTTTGCTGTATCCGGCTTTCTAACTGCCGGACTTGAGAATTGCCTGACAAGGCTGCTCTGTACTTCTGCCGCGAGAGCCGCTGTATGTTCCTCCGTACGGAGGGAGCGTTCCGTATTTCCATTGACCGTGATGACTCAATGAGGGCCTGGCATCTTGAGCTTTAGGTATGCATAATGGGGCACCGCGTTGAATTTTGCAAACGCGGTTCGTCCGAGCAGAGCATGATAGCCGCTACGGAACGGGACTATATCGAAGATTAACTCTTCGCTTCGGAAATTATCCGGGGATCCGAAGACCACTTCCAGTGTGACTGAGCCTGTACAGTTGGCTTCCACTCCTGGGATGACATCTTTAAAGGTTGTGTTTGTAGGTTTAATCCTTGATGGGTCTATGCCCATTTTGTGCACTGTATCCTGATAAAGCAGGTTCAGGCTGCTACCGCCGTCCATCAGGACTCTCGTGAGGTGGAACCCATCGACGATTGGGTCTAAAACCAATGCGGCGAATCCTCCATGGCGTATGCTGGTCGGATGGTCTCTTCGATCGAAAGTGATCAGGCAAGAGGACCATGGATTGAACTTTGGGGCGACTGGCTCCATCGCGTAGACGTCCCGTAGTGCGCGCTTCCTCGCCCTCTTGGGTATATGGGTCGCGTATATCATATTCACCGTCCGCACTTGTGGGGGAAAACCCTTCTGTCCTCTATTGTTCGGCGGCCGGGTCTCTTCCTCGTCGTCGCTATTTAGCCCCTTGTCATTGTTTTCGGCAATTAACTTGCCAGCCTGCTTGAACACCCAACAATCTCTATTGGTGTGATTAGCTGGCTTTTCAGAGGTGCCATGTATCTGGCATAAGCGGTCGAGTATACGGTCCAGATTGGACGGACCCGGAGTGGTTCTTTTAAATGGCTTCTTCCGCTGACCGTGTTTAGAGCCTCGGAATCCGGCATTGACTGCCGTATCCTCCTTATCGTCGCCGTTAATGCAGCGCTTGTTTTTGGTTCGACGTGACCTGCCGTTGTTGTCCTTAGTATCCGGACTGCCAGAATTTTTACGGAGATTGTTGCTGCAAGCTAGCCAGCTGTCCTCTCCCGCGCAAAAGCGGGTCATTAACGATGTGTGGGCTGCCATGGATTTCGGCTTTTCCTGCCCCAGGTGCCGTGCTAGCCATTCGTCCCGGATGTTATGTTTGAAGGCTGCGAGGGCCTCTGCATCCGGACAGTCGATGACTTGGTTTTTCTTTGTCAAGAACTGTGTCCAGAATTGTCTGGCCGATTCGTCTGGCTGCTGAATGATGTGGCTTAGGTCATCAGCGTCTGGTGGTCGCACATATGTGCCTTGGAAGTTATCAAGGAACGCGGCCTCCAGGTCTTCCCAACACCCAATTGTCTCTGCGGGCAAGCTGTTAAGCCAATGCCGAGCTGGTCCTTTAAGCTTGAGTGGGAGATACTTGATGGCATGTAGATCATCGCCGCGGGCCATATGGATATGGAGAAGGTAGTCTTCGATCCACACCGCGGGGTCAGTTGTGCCATCGTAAGATTCGATGTTTACGGGTTTAAACCCTTCGGGGCTCTGATGATCCATTACTTCTTCAGTGAAGCATAACGGGTGTGCGGTGCCCCTGTATTGAGCGATATCGCGACGCAGCTCAAGAGAGCACTGTCTGCTGTGTTCGGCCCTCCCTGGGTTATTGTATCCGGCACGACGGTATTCGTCGTGGGTCGTAGGGCGCCCACGTGATCCATAGATGGATCTGGATTGCCTTGCTTTGTCCTCCAATATGTCTCGCAAGTCCGGCGCGTTCCCTCTTGGCTTCGTACTTTTGGAGCGATGCCGGGGTACGGTCTTGGCTGGGGGCCTGGATGCCTCTCTGTCACGACCACGGGGTGGTCGGTCAGCCATGTCGTGCGCTGGTGATGAAGGTATGTATGCTTCCTCCTCTAATCGAGGGAGCAGCTTGCGTCTTGGGTAACTTTTGGAGGGACTTTCGAGTTTATACTCTTCGGCCGCGAGGACATCGGTCCATTGATCGGCCAGCAGGTCCTGATCAGCTTGAAGCTGCTGCTGCTTTTTCTTTAGGCTGTTTGCTGTGGCGATAAGCCTGCGCTTGAAGCGCTCTTGTTCGATGGGATCCTCAGGTACGACGAATTCATCATCATTGAGGCTTGCTTCGTCTTCGGAGGGAGGCATATAGTTATCATCCTCAACCCCTTTGTTTGCCGCCCTCTCGTGAGGGCTTGCTTCTGCATCCTCCTGCGCTGAGTCTTGCTGGAGGGGATTGTCTTCGGCGCTCTCTGGAGTGTTATTGTCTCCTGTGCCGGAATCTCCATTCTTGCTGTGGCGGGATTTAGAGCGGCGCCACTGACGCCGGCGTTTGGGCTGCTTCTTTAAAGAGTCTGCCTCCGCTGCTTCTTCGCCATCCCCTTCTTTTGGGGTATCCACCATGTATACGTCATATGACGAGGTGGCCTTCCAGTGCCCTGTAGGCGCTGGTTCCTGTTCGTCTCCGGCATCATCGTCCAAAGCGTCGATGTCTTCGGAGTCGTAGTCTAGCATGTCGGTTAAATCCTCGACAGTGGCTACAAAGTGGGTGGTGGGTGGCCTCTGAATTTCTTCGCCGTCCGTACTCCAACCATCCTGGACATAGTCCGGCCAGGAGTCTCCTGATAACGAGAGATGCTTTAATGAATTTAGGATATCGCCAAAAGGCGAGTGTTGGAATATGTCCGCGGTGGTTAATTCCATAACCGGCGCCCAATCCGAACTGATTGGTAGGGGCGCGGGAGGTTCGGAGTCCGGCGAGGAGTCCGGCGCCTCAGAATCACGGGTCTTGCAGGGGACAAGGTCATTGTTCGGCTCCATCACCGTGGATGTTGAAGCCCCCGGGGCGGCGTCTATCCACCGGCCCTCGATCTGGGCGATCGGCTCCGGGCTAATGGCCGAAGCGGATCCGAGTGCGGCCACCAGGGCACTGTCCGGCGGCAGAGCTAGATCGTGCCCATCGTCACAGTGCGGCGCGCTTGGCTGTGGCTCGAGTCCGTCGAAGATCAAGTCTCCGCGGACATCGGACGTGAAGTTTAAGCTTCCAAATCTGACCTGACGGCCAGGGGTGTAGCTTTCGATCTGCTCCAGATGGCCAAGTGAATTGGCCCGCAGTGCAAAGCCGCCGAATACGAAGATCTGTCCAGGGAGAAAAGTCTCACCCTGGACAGCGTTGCTGGTTGAAGATGCCATCAAGCCTATCGGTGACGACACAGAGGAACTCTCAATGAAAGCACCAATGTCGGTGTCAAAACCGGCGGATCTCGGGTAGGGGGTCCCGAACTGTGCGTCTAGGCGGATGGTAACAAGAGACGAGGGACACAATGTTTTTACCCAGGTTCGGGCCCTCTCGATGGAGGTAAAACCCTACGTCCTGCTTGATTAATATTGATGATATGGGTAGTACAAGAGTAGATCTACCACGAGATCAAGGAGGCTAAACCCTAGAAGCTAGCCTATGGTATGATTGTTGAGATGTATGTTGTCCTACGGACTAAAGCCCTCCGGTTTATATAGACACCGGAGAGGGCTAGGGTTACACAGAGTCGGTTACAATGGTAGGAGATCTACGTATCCGTATCGCCAAGCTTGCCTTCCACGCCAAGGAAAGTACCATCCGGACACGAATCGGAGTCTTCAATCTTCTATCTTCGTAGTCTAGGAGTCCGGCGGATATTGATAGTCCAGCTATCCGGACACCCCCTAGTCCAGGACTCCCTCAGGGGTGATGTAGAGTTTTGTTGTAACAAAGAAACAAGCATCATGTCTGGGTTGGAACAATTTTTGCCCACTTAATGGTAAAAGACAGTAGTTCAATAGCTTCAATTCAACATTTATCCAAAATAGTACCCATACAAGTAGCACAACATATCAAAGCACACTGCAGCATCATGTGGATGAAAGTCGGTACTGACCTTTCTTGACCAAGATTTGAAACAACTCGTGAGGATGACTTGAAAGAAATCCCAACACATAAATGAAAATCCTTGATATCCTTTTGTGTTGTTCCACAAAAATTAAGCAAAGTCGCTGGTGTGACATTCAAGTTGAACTGCACAAAACACTCTTAAAACAAAAGTGTTTCACTAGCCAAGCAAAATAACGCAATAGTAACAAGTTGATTAGATATCCCTGTTTTAACAGAGGCAAAAAAGGAATCAATTACTCACCAATAAAGGAGGGTGAAATAGGCGGCCACAAAAAGAAGCATCGACCATATCTTGATGGAAAACAAAGTATATGTCAAATTTCGGGTTCCGGCAGACCCTTGAGATTCGAACACTGGGGTAGGCGCGGAGATTTCGCCCTCTATCTACCTGCTCCTCGCCGAATCGCTAGGATCTAAACTACGAAAAGAACAACACAAGAGACACAGGGTTTATACTGGTTCAGGCCACCATTGTGGTGTAATACCCTACTCAAGTGTGTGGTGTGGTGGATTGCCTCTTGGGATGATGATGAACAACACAAGGAGGAACAGCCTTGCGAGTGTCTGTTCTTGGCTGGTGCGACAAACTGCTAGGAGGAGTTCAGTCGCTCTATCACCTGGTTTCTTGGTGAGGATCCAGATGCCCTACCCTGGGGATGGCTAGTCCTATTTATAGTCAATGGCCCTGGGCCTCTCCCCAAATATTGAGTGTGAAGGGCGCCAACAATTGGCCATTTTGAAGGGGAACAGCGGGTACACCTATCCTTACTAAAGTTGGTCCTCGCCTGCCAAAGGCTCTGGTGGTGACACCTGCTTGGGCTCCACAATGACTTCCTCCCTGCCGTTGGGCTGGTCTTGGTCTTGTTGCACCGAAATGGATGCCTTTGCTTGATGCTCTCGCCTGCGCTTGCTCCCTTTGCACCAAAGAGGAAAGGAGGACACTGCGCGGGCTGGCGCCCGAGTGGCGCCCTTGGTCGTCATGGCTTGCGTCATGGGCACCTCGCGAGGTACCCTGCCTTGAACTCTCCGCCTCCTCGTGAGCCCGCCTGATGAGGTCGTGCCTGAGGAAGCTCCCTGTCGTCCACCCCGCGAGGCTTGGTCCCTCGCGAGGGTCTTGAGCTTGTGTTGATGAAGATGGGCCGCGCTGGGCCCCCTTTGAGCCACGCCACAGGCCGCAGCCAGGCAAGTCTGGGGACCCCCGTTCCCAGAACGCCGACAGTAGCCCCCGAGCCCACGGCGCGCCCGGACTTGGCCGAGCAGAGAGGCGAAAGGGCAAGTGCGAAGCATCGCGGGCCCTAACAGGCTGCGGCCTTGGGCGCCGCGTGGCGGTTGATTGGACGTGGGTGGCACCGTTCCCCCACGCTTCCTTATTTTATGCAATGCTAGGCGGACTCGTAGCCGCACACAGCCGCTCCCATTTCCGCTGCTTGAGCGCTCTCTGTCCTTTCTCCTCTCGAACTCCAGTTTCCGCATCCAATCCAATCTCGAACCTTCCCCCCCCCCTTCTCTGCCGTCATGGCTCCGCCGAGGAAGGGAAGAGGGAAGAAGCCCATGCCGCCGCCTCGCCCATCATCATCGGTGGCCCCCGCCATCGATCGGCCAATCATAACCAATCAAGAGGGCTTGGGCAAGGTCAGCTCGGCCCTGGCCACCATCTTCAACGAATGCGGGAGGACGACGGCCTGGCCCGCGTCCCGCTTCTCCATTGACAGGATTTCCACTGAGGTCCGTTACTTCGCCGACGCCCTGTGGGCAGGACTGGTTCCCCCCTTTTCTGACTTCTTCAACGCCGTGCTTTCCCATTATCAGATCCATATGATGCATCTGGGTCCTGAATCCATCACTCTTCTCGCGGTATTCGCTTTCGTTTGTGAGGCAATGATGGGCATCCTTCCTTCGGTTGCCTTGCGGCGCCACTTCTTCTCTCTGCACCTTGTCGACCCCACCCAATGTTCGGGGTGCGTGAGCTTCGTCGCTGCGCCTGAGACAACAGCTTCAGGGCTTGACTTCAGTCTTCCTCCGCCCGCGCCTAGGTTTTGCGAGCGGTGGCTCTATGTGGATGTAGGGGTGCCCAGCCCCCTGCTGACGGAGCCATCTTCGCCTGCTGTCCCCAACTCAAGCTAGGGCCAGGAGACGCTCGTGAGCCCCCGGCTCGCCTTTGTCTGGCGTCGCTTCGAGTTCTTGAGGGAGCTCAGCGTGATGGCGCCCAAGGTGGTGAAGGAGTTCTTGCTACGCCGCGTGGCCCCTCTCCAACGCCATTCTCATCGGATGTGGGCCTTCAGCGGTCGTGGGGATCGTATGCGGCTCCAGGAAGAGGACCTGACACCTGAAGCACTGAGGAAGGTGCTCTTGGTCTTGATTGGGGATCCTTCCCCCGGCGGCATCCGGCAAGGGGGGGCCTTGTTGTACCTCTGCTCGAATAGAGGTGACTTCGTGAGTCAGATACCCATCTTCGACGAATGGGGGCTGCGCCCTGCTGGCCTCCAGGGGCCTCGCGAGAACCCAGTGGTGGTGGTCGCCCTCGCAGCCGGCCAGGGCGACTCTTCCTGAAGTGGCGGAGCAGGGAGGCACGGGCCTCCGGAGGCCGAGGGTGCCCCTATCGAGGCGACAGCACTGGGCAGAACTCATGAGGGAGCAGCCCCTGAGGCCCATGCTACCGTGGCTGAAGGTGGCGAGCAGCCGCCCGCAGTGCCTGCGGCTGAGGCCCCCGAGGCCCCAGCTGCTCTTCTTGGTGGGGCGACCGGCGGCGCGCATCAGGTAGATGCCCCCGACACAGGTCGCCTTGGTGCTTCCTCCTTGTCACAAGCTAACCCCTGCGCTCAACTCTTGGGTCGTTTCCGCGTGGACTTTGAGGCCCTCCGGAAGAGAAGGGAGGCCCTGGGCGATGATTACCCTTGTCGCCTGCTGAAGCGTAGGAAGTACTTCGCCATCGATGAGTAAGCCTTCTCCCTTCCCAGCTCCTGATTCTTCTGTTGCCTTTCCTGATCTTTGCTCCGCAGGGCCCTTCCTTCCGAGCTCATGGAGGTGGCTGAGGAGCCATCCCCCTCGCCTATGCCCTCTCCGCCGTCTTCGATCGTTCCGAGCAGCAGGGCCCTTGTGGTGAGGCCGGTTGGTGAGACGAACCATCCCGAGGCGCAACGCGGCCCTGCGCTCCCCGCGGCCTTCCTTCGCGAGCCTTCTCGTGGCATAGCCAGCCTGCCGTGGGCTTCTCGTCTGGTGGTGGACCGTGATTGGCTGGGGTACTCCCTGCGCTTCTGGCAGGGCGTGCCCGGTCGCCTCAAGGGCGCCAGCCCCCAGCCCCCTGCCCGGAGGGGGAGTGCTGATCCGTGCCCCCCGGCTGTCACGCCCAATATGCGAAACTATCCTAAAGAGACTCGAAGGTCCCACCAAGGATAGAACTGCATATTGACACGCTTTTGCAAGGTGGATATCATTACATCAACATTACATAATAGAAAGGGATACATACGTAAGGCATACAATGCCACATGAATACAACATCATCTTACATAAGATCACCATCCGACTACGGATGAAACACAAACAGAAACTCAAACGACATCCACATTGCTAGCCCAGGCTGCCGACCTGGAACCTATCCCCTGATGGAAGAAGAAGTAGAAGAAGAACTCCAAAACAAGTAAACATCTCTCTCGCGTCAAGATCGTCGCATAACCTGTACCTGGAAGACCCGATCAGTCTCGGAATCCCGGTTTACAAGACATTTCGACAACGATAAAACAAGACCAGCAAAGCCGCTCGATGCGCCGACAATCCCGATAGGAGCTGCACATATCTCGTTCTCAGGGCAACACCGGATGAGACATCCTACGAGTAAAACCAGACCTCGAGTTTCCCCGAGGGGGCCCCGCAGTCTACTCGGTTCGGACTAACACTTAGACAAGCACTGGCCCGGGGGGGGCTAAAATAAAGATGACCCTCGGGCTCCGTAAACCCAAGGGAAAAAGGGCTAGGTGAGGCAAATGGTAAAACCAAGGTTGGGCCTTGCTGGAGGAGTTTTATTCAAAGCGAACTGTCAAGGGGGTCCCATAAATCACCCGACCGCGTAAGGAACGCAAAATCCGGGAACATAACACCGGTATGACGGAAACTAGGGCGGCAAGAGTGGAACAAAACACCAGGCATAAGGCCGAGCCTTCCACCCTTTACCAAATATATAGATGCATTAATTAAATAAGAGATATTGTGATATCCCAACATAATCCTGTCCATCATGGGGCAATCTTCAACTTCACCTGCAATTAAAAATGCTATAAGAGGGGCTGAGCAAAGCGGTAACATAGCCAAACAACGGTTTGCTAGGAAGGGTGAAAAAAGGTTAGAGCCTGACATGGCGATTTGGGGAGGCTTGAAGAACAAGTGATAGGTAGCACATCATAGCGATAGAACGAAGCAACTAGCATAGCAATGATAGTAGTGAGATCCAGGGTAGCGGTCATCTTGCCTGAAATCCCGCTAGGAAGAAGAACGAGTCCATGAAGAAGACGAAGTGGTGAAGCCAAACCAAGCGTAGACGAACGAATCCTCACGACCGCAACCAAACGGGAACTATCGAGAAGAAGCACACAACATGGTAAACACACCACACATAAACATGGCATGATGCACAATCAAGTATGATGCATGTCCGGGTTTAAAGAGGCATGGCATGGCAAAGTGCACAAACAACACTACAAGTTAAGTGGAGCTCAATATGCAACGGGTTACATATTGACGAAACACCACATCAATTTATTTAGTTCACTCTCATTTAGGCACACAACAATATTAAATGTTGTTAAACATGGCAAGAGGTGAAACATAGAAAACTACCTATCTAGGCAAGTTTAAATGAGGCCGGAACAACGAACAACAATTCAGGAAAATCCCATATGCATATTTCGAAATTGGTACTGTTTTGACCTAAACCATATTTTAAAGTTGTTAAACAGGAAAATAAGGTGGACCATGTTATTCTATGAATTTTTCCACCCCATTTACATATAAAGAACATTTAAAACCGAGCTACGGTTAATTAGTTATGAAATAAATCATTTTAGCATGGCATTTAAGCAAATTTAAACAAACAACATTTTAAGCATTTTAAACATGGATGAAAGTTGGATATTATGCATCTAGATGAAATTTTAGGCATTTTACATATATAAAACATTTTAAACCGATGCATGGTTAATTAGTTATTACATGCATGAGCATCAGGGTTTTTCTGTAAAACAGTAAACTCTGGATAAATAGCTAAAATCGTCCAGAGGGAAAAAACATGCGTTGGGCCGAAACTGACTGGCCCAACAGAGCAGACGGGCTATTGGGGGCTGCTCACCCATGGGCTCGGCCCAGTCGGTGCAGCAGGCCGGCTGAGGAGGCGCTGGGGCAAGAGGCTGCTGGGCTGATGCGGGTGAAGGGCGATGCGGTGGCCCACGCATGCTAGTGGCGCGGTCAACGCGAGGCATGAGGGAGCTGGCGCCTCGTCCACTGATTGCACGAAGCAGAGGCGCGGTGAGGAGGGACTTGAGCAGCTGGAGCCCTGAAACGGCAGCGCGGCGGTGGGATCCGGCCAGGAAGGGCCGTGGCTGGAGGAGGAGGCGGATCCAGCCGGATCCGATGCAGGGAAGGGCGCGGACTGTGTTGAAGAGCTCAGGCGGCCATGGCGGTTGCTGCTGCTCTTGCAGAAACCCGCAAAAGAGAGAGGTGAGGCACAAGGATGAGAAAGGAGAACCATGGAAGGACGGGGGGCGCAACGGGGCGACCTGGCTGGACGGGCTAGACGGCAGAGGGAGCTCCGGTGGAGCTGCTGCTTGCGGGGCTGCATGGCTGTGGCTGCGGGCTCCTGGCGCCTTGGCCGTCAGGGTCCTGCGAGAGCGAGAGAGAGAGATGTGAGATCAGGAGAAAGAAGGAAGAGAAGGAAGGACCAAGGGAGAGGGCGCGGGGTCGGCCTGGGGCTGCTGCTACTGGTCTCAGGCGCGTGAGAAGGGAGGAGCTCGTGCGCGAGGGTCCTAGTGACGCGGTCACCGGCGACGGTGGAGGCGCTGCTCGGGGATGAACGAGCAGAGGAGGGGAAACGAGGAGGAGAAGGAGCCTGGTTGTGGTTGGTGGATCGGGAAGGGATGGATCCCAAGGAAGAGGATCGGTGGTAGCTGGTTGGTTCGAGGCTGAAAACGAGGGGAGGATTTTTGATCGAGAGGAGATCCAGAGGAAGAGGGGACGGGAGGAGTGGCGGCGGCGCGATGGGACAAGGCTCCTAGGATCTTGGGTTGGTCTTTTTATATAGCAAAGGAGTTTTAGGAAGGTACTAGAATGACCCTCGGATCGTAATCGGACGGCTGAGGGAAAATAGGTTAGGACGTCCAATTAAGAAAACGGGGATGTTTTATAGATGTTGGGGGATGATCCGAACCCAACGGTGATGACTGTCCGGGTCGGGTTCGGGGGAGTTTCGGACACGCGCGAGAGGGGTCAAGAGAGGTCAACAAGGACAAGGGTCTGACAAAATGACAACGGAGGCAAAGAGAGAAAGGGCAACTGCGAACGTCTACGAGTTTTTTATGAAAGCATGCAAATGCAATGCGCATGATGCTATGAGATGAGATGCACGCCAAGAACAAAATGCAAAACAAAAGAGAAAAACCCCAACCACGGAGGAAATATTATATCTCATCTCCGGAAAAGGCAAGAGTTGGAGTTACGAATATGGAAAGTTGTATCCGGGGCGTTACAACACTCTACCACTGCAAGAGGATCTCGTCCCGAGATCTAGGATGGCACCGGAGGGAAAAGGAAGAGGAAGATAAGAGGTAAAATTAAGTTGCTTCTTTGACGAACGAGTGAAACCATGAACCTTGAGAGGTTGAAAAGTTGAAAGAAAGAACACAACAGAGTTGAACACAATTGAGAGCACTCCAGTAGAAAAGAGAACCAAGGAACACCATGTGAACCTTGGAGGTTGCAAAGCTATGAATGACAAGCACAATGGACAGGAAGGAATTGAAACCACTCTGGTTGAAACGAGATAAGAATGAATAAGAATGATATAATTTGGGCAGCACTCCGACTGTAAATGGAAGGAATTGAACATGAACTTGAGAAGATGGGATGAAACTTGATGAAATCAACAACACACTGCCTCCGAAAGCACTTAGGTTGAAAATAGAGGCAAAACTTGACAAGATGAAAGAACTTGAATTAGAACACAACACTCCGGTTAAATGGATAAGCAAGAGAATAATATGATCTTGACAAAACGAGATGATGGGTTAACGAGAGCAACATCACAATGGCTCCGGAAGAAATGAAAGAATGGAATGGAATGAACGGAGGGAAACAAGATCTTGAAAGAGCACGCTTACAAGAAATGCTAGAACGGAGTTGTTGGAAAACCAACAACGAAACGAATAAGCTTGTAGTGGCCTTATGGAAAACATTCCAGGACTAAGAGGTAAAATTCTGCCACTAACGAAAAACAATTGCTTGCTTGAGATCAATGAAGAGATGAAAAACTTCTTCCACCATGATAAAGAGATAACTTGGATCATTGATAAGTACCACAAATAGCAACATTCCTTAGGGGAGGCTTTAGGTGAAATCTATATCACGATAACTCCAACAAAGAAATTATCATGGGTTGAAACAACTCATGAAAGAAGAGAAAATGATGGTTTTACAATATCTCATTCCTGAAAAGTTGTGAATCATGAAACACAAAGGGAAATTGTCAAGAGTGACATAACACCATCTCAAAAGATAAGATAGAAGAAATTGCACTTCGGAAAGCACGATGAAGGATGCTTGAACTCCTCCAACAAGAGTCTTGAAGAACACTTCAAGAATGAATTAAATCCTTGATGAACCACGATGTTGAGCCTCCATGAAGAACTCCAGATAGGAAATGATAACATAAAAGAATTGAAGACTGAAGCGAACAAGATTGAAGCCTTGCAATGATTTAGATGGAGCTTCGGGACGAGATAATTGAGAGAGCTTGGAACTACGAAAAGAAAGATGAAGCCTCTCGAACCGAGAATGTGATATGATGACCAACTCCGGAAATAAAGATGTATCACTTGTAATCAAGAATTTATTCATCATGAATAATCTCCGTAAAAAGAATTGAGTCACCTCAAGAAAATAAGAATAAGATTTATTGTATGCTTATCCTTCATCAAATTTAATTGATGACAAGCAATGGATTTGGCATACTACTTATTCCCGTAGAAAGGATTAAAAGAGATATAGCGTAAACTTGAGAAGGTATTGATGGAACCACCGGTGGGATTTGGAAACAACAAATATTTGATATGATAACGAAGGAAGTGAAATCTTGAACGAACCACCATAAGAATTGAAAATGAAAGTAGCAAAGGCACAATTCATCGGGAAGAATTGGAAAATGAATGAAGATACTTGAGGGGATTTAGATACATGAGAACGAAGAGATCATGAACTGATTAGAGGGTATTTGAACAATGCACTAGTAAGATTTGGAGAACGATAGCTACACACACGGTTGATGCATTTTAATTCGGATCTGGTGTCAAGTTATCTACAACCGGACATTAACAAATTCCCATCTGCCACATAACCGCGGGCACGGCTTTCGAAAGATAATACCCTGCAGGGGTATCCCAACTTAGCCCATTATAAGCTCTTGCGGTCAATGAAGGATATACCTTCTCCCAGGAAGACCCGATCTGTCTCAGAATCCCGGTTTACAAGACATTTCGACAATGATAAAACAAGACCAGCAAAGCCGCCCGATGCGCCGACAATCCCGATAGGAGCTGCACATATCTCGTTCTCAGGGCAACACCGGATGAGACATCCTACGAGTAAAACCAGACCTCGAGTTTCCCCGAGGGGGGCCCCGCGGTCTACTCGGTTCGGACCAGCACTTAGACAAGCACTGGCCCGGGGGGGCTAAAATAAAGATGACCCTCGGGCTCCGGAAACCCAAGGGAAAAAGGGCTAGGTGAGGCAAATGGTAAAACCAACGTTGGGTCTTGCTGGAGGAGTTTTATTCAAAGCGAACTGTCAAGGGGGTCCCATAAATCACCCGACCGTGTAAGGAACACAAAATCCAGGAACATAACACCGGTATGACGGAAACTAGGGCGGCAAGAGTGGAACAAAACACCAGGCATAAGGCCGAGCCTTCCACCCTTTACCAAATATATAGATGCATTAATTAAATAAGAGATATTGTGATATCCCAACATAATCCTGTCCATCATGGGGCAATCTTCAACTTCACCTGTGTCGGTGTACTAAAGTAGGGGTACCTTAGTACCCCGAACTTGTGCACGGGCAGTCGCAGCACCCCGCGGCAAGGCTTGCCGGGCACCCGCCAAGACCCTCCGCCATTTCCCATTACTGCCATTCAAGAACAAAGTACTAACCAAGAAAACGAGGGCCCCGGGAAGAGGAGCTTGCCGGGAAGGCCAACCAAGGCACCACCAGAAGACTTGCCGCGGCGCCCCGCGCGTCCCGGCAAGGCCCGATGGCCGGCAAGCTTGCCGGCACAACAAGAGAAGGGCCGCGGCAAGGCACTTGCCGCGGAAAGGCTGCCACCCAAACTCCAGCGCACCCGGCGACGTGTCATCACAAGGCCATCCCAAGGGCACGTGGCGAGGCACTACGCAGCCATGCAGAGCGAGGTGGCAAACGGAGCTGACAGAGGCGCCATCGTGGCAACCAGTGGCTCACCTAACGGTCGTTTCTTTACACTGTTGGGGCGACCAGACGGGCATTTAATGCCCTTGTCCCCTGCCGTCAGAGTTAGGTAGGGGCACTGTTGTACCAACCTGCGTTTTTACCTTTTTACCCCCTCTTCCTACGCTGCCACCTGTGGGTGCCCCCTTCAGACTATAAAAGGGAGGCCCATGCGCACGTAGAAGGGGTTCGGTCCATTCGACACCCACGAGATCACCATACGCTCGCACGCTCGAGCAAGATCAAATACAATCACCAAAGCAGCAGTAGGGGTTTTATCTCTCCGAAGAGCCCCGAAGCTGGGTAAAAATGGCCCGTCTCCCCCGTGCGCTCGACCTCGATCTGCTCTGCGCACGCCCTCCGCTCCCTTGCCGAACCAGAAGGGGCCCCCAGTGCCCCATAGGTGCTCGAGGCCACAGAGATACACCCTGACATCTTTGGCGTGCCAGGTAGGGGGGCGTCGAGGTCGTGAGCATCTGATCCGGTCTCCGCGCGCGCTACATCAACGTCATCCTCAACATGCCACCGAAGAAGAAGCCTTCGGAGGTTGCCGCTCCGTCTACATCAATTCCGCCACCACCGCCGGAGCAAACAGGTGGTGGAGTAGACGCCGGTGGAGGAGCAGGAGCCGCGGGAGGGTCTCGCGTCGTCACTAGATCCAAGAACAAGGCCCCGCAAGCGTCGGCGACCGTACAGACACCGCACCCTTCCCAGGAGGTGCAAGGTCAACAACGCCCCGGTGCTCCTAGCACCGTGCTCGCGTTGGAACAAGGCCAAGCTGGTGGGTTGCGGGACGCTCGAGGCCAGCATGCACGCCCGCATGCTGGCGCGAGCGAGGTACGGTCGCCCGGACGAGGTGTTGCACCTCCCAATCCAGTTCGGAGTCCGAGCACATCCCGCTCCTGGCGCCGTTCATCACCACCGCCACCGAAGACAGCAGAGGAAGCGCTGGCCCGAGCCCAGCTGCTTCTAGACTATCCTCCGGCGCCGCACAAGATCGACGACTGGAGGATGACCATATACAGCCTCATCGGCTTCGCCAACGGCGACAAACCCCGGCGACCGAGCGTATCGAGGCCCCGGCAAGGCGCCCAGGCGCAAGCCGACGCTGACAAGACCGCTGGGGGTGCCACCTCCGTGCACTCCCAGCGCCGAAGGCCAAGATCGCCGGCTCGCCGGACCAACCCCGACGGCGACTCCACCGCGTCTTCAGACCCGCGAACTCGCCGTGATCAACGCCACGTCCTCCAAGAACGGCAACACGAAGACGCCCGCACTCGCATCGAGCGCCGGAGAGAAGCGCGACGTCAATCTGACCAGCGCGCTGGGCCCGCCGTCGACATGCATGCACCCGGAGAACCAGGCGACTTGCCGTACGTGGCAGGTTGCCCTGCGTTCACCCGTGAGTTGCGGCAAGTCCAGTGGCCCAAAACCAAAAACTTCAAGCCAGACGTGCCCGAGAAGTATGATGGCAGGATACATCTGTCGGAGTTCCTCAGCATCTACACCATCGCGGTGCAGGCTGCCGGAGGGCGCGACGAGAAGATCCTCGCCAACTACTTCCCGCTGGTACTCAAGCCCAACGTCAGATCTTGGCTCATGCACTTGCCGGACGGCTCCATCTCCTCATGAGCAGACCTGTGTCATCAGTTTGTCGGCGCCTTCACGGGTGGCCACAAGCCTCATGGCCAGGAGAGTGACCTCCACTTGCTCGTCCAGAAGGAGGGGGAGCCCCTGTGCAAGTACATACAAAGATTCAGCCAGGTGCAGCGCAACATCCCAGACGTCCACCCCGCCGCGGTTATTAGCGCGTTTCATCAGAACGTGCGTAACCGCAGGATGAGGGAGGAGATGGCGATGTGCAAAATCAGAGATGTCAGCGAGCTCTACGCTCTGGCCGACAAGTGTGCATGGGCTGAGGAGGGGAGGAAAATCCCCGGAGAGGTTGCTGGAGCAGAAGGATCTGACAGTGAGGATGCCGCCCCGGCAAGGAAGAACCGGAGGCGGAAGAATAGGAAGAGAAAGGCTAAGGATGTACTAGCTGTTGAGCATTCCGGCAACGGAGGCGGCTCCGACAAGGCCAAGACCGACGACTCCGGCGAGGCTGTAGCAGCCGCCGACAAGCAGGATGGCTCCGGCAAGCGGTATTGCAAGATCCACCGCACCAAGGGACATGATCTCCAAACCTGCAAGAAAGTGGAGCAGATGGCGGAGCTACAAAAAGCCGAATACGAGCGCCGCGATAAGGAGAGAGCCCAGGGAGGTGGCGGAGGATCCGGCAAGAAGCTTCCCGCCCGGGGAGGGCACCGCGGCAAGGCTAAGCCGCGGCAAGGAGACAGGCCTCCCCGCGGCCGCGACAAGGACGAAGATGAAGATGAGGATGATGAGACGGAGGAAGATGAGACTGATGACCAGGAGTTTCAGAAGGCAACAGAAGTGTTGTGCATCGACGGCGGCGCCTCCCTGCACACCTCGCACCGCCAACTCAAACAGTGGGTGCGAGAAGTGAATGCAGCGGAGCCGTCCGTCGAGGCGCGCAAGCCTCTGAAGTGGTCCAGCATGCCCATCGTCTTCGACGTTGAGGACCACCCTGATCGCATCACTACGGTCGGGTGCTTGCCGATGTTGGTCTCACCAACAATCCGCAACCTCAAGGTTACGAAGATGTTGGTCGACGGCGGGGCCGGCCTGAACCTAATTTCCTCCGCAGTGCTCAAAAAGCTCCAGATCCCCGACAGCGAGCTCGAAGAAACTGGTGCCTTTCAAGGAATAAATCCGGGAAGGAGCAAGCCAAAGGGGAAGATCACATTGCCAGTGACGTTCGGCAGCGAACTGAACTTCAGGACTGAGAGGGTCACGTTTGACGTGGCTGATATCCCATTACCCTACAACGGGATACTCGGTCGACCCGCACTCGCCAAGTTCATGGCGGCCTCTCACTACACATACAATGTGCTCAAGATGCCTGGTCCGATGAGTGTCATCTCTGTCCAAGGCGACAACAGGGATGCACTCATCTGCGCCAACAAGATCTACCGGGAAGCAGCAGCCGCAGCAGAGCGTGAGCCACTTGCCGCTGAAGCTCCCCGGGGGAAGAAGAAAGCCAAGTCTGGCAAGAATAGCTCTGATGCCCACTCCGGCAAGCGCACCTCCCCGGAGCGCTGCGCTGCCGTCGAGGACGCACCATCGAGCTCCACCGGCAAGTGCGAGAAGACAAAGACAGACCAACCAAAGACTAAGCCCGGCAAGAACGGCTCTGGTGCTTGCTCCGGCAAGCCCGCCTCTCCGGAGCGTCGCGCTGCCGTCGAGGACGCACCATCGAGCTCTGCCAGCCAGTGAGGCAAAGAAAGTTGCCAAGCTTCGAACTTTTGAGTTGTGCTCTCCGAGAGTCCATACCTTGTATGAAGAACCTGTGCGCAGAGGGGTCGAATCGTGGTTAGGTTGCGCCGTTGATCCGTTTCGAGTCCGCTCGACGATAAAAGCACACCGCAACCAGCCCGACGAGTTCTTCCCGCCGGAGGCAACACCGCCAGCGGGCTGCTGATGTCCTGCACTCAGCAAGTGTGTTTGCACCGGGAAGTTCCCCGAAAGTGTGAGGATGAAGACATAAAAGGGGGGGGGAATCGGGGAAGAAGCACGGCCTCGGCGGATTGCTGAAGACGGAAAAGCTAAGTCACCCGAGCTTTTGTACAGAGCACTTCTTAGTCCTATGCTTTTTTTATGTTATGTTCCTCGTGCGTTCGTCCTTTGTACGAATAACCTGTGCGCGGAGGAACCAACTCGTGGTTAAGTTGCGCCCTTGTTTTGTTTCCGAGTCCGCTCAACGATACAAGTGCGCTGCAACTGGCCCGAGAAGGTTTCTTGCCGGAAACAACACCGCCAGCGGCTGCTGATGTCCCGTACTCAGCAAGTGTGTTAGCGCCGGCAAGTTCCCTAGAAGCGTAGGGTAAAAACGTACAAAGGATATAACAAAGTAGAGGGCGTAACGTAGCAAGCCTTGCCATGGGGCGTCCTTCGTATGAGAAACTTGTGCGCGGAGGAACTAACTCGCGGCTGAGTTGCGCCCTTGATTTGTTTCCGAGTCCGCTCAACAATTCAAGTGCGCTGCAACTGACCCGAGAAGGTTTCTTGCCGGAAACAACACCGCCAGCGGGCTGCTGATGTTCCGCACTTAGCAAGTGTGTTAGCACCGGCAAGTTCCCTAGAAAGCGTAGAGTGCAAACATACGAAGGGCAAGGCATGGCATCGCATTGCAGAGTCGCACCATGAAAGAATAGCTTATTACAGCGCTGTCTCAGTTATTTTCGTGGCTATAATCACAGTGACAAGGAGAAGCCAGAGGGGCGCGCTGGTGCAGGGGCCCCGGCAAGCCAGCTTCGCTGGGGGCTGCAAGTGCCGAAGTTCCCTCGCAACGGGCCAGAGTCACCGGAGGCCGCGGCGTCGGCGACAAGGGCAAAGGAAGGCGCGCCGGCACCTGGGTCTTGGCGAAGCCAGACTTGCCGGGGGCCGCGGATGCCAAGGTTCCTCCCCGGCAAGCTAAAGTCGCCGGGGGCTGCGGAGTCAGATAAGTTTTTCATCCCTCATCATGCATCCTCTTATGGACTGGGGAAGGCGGGGCCGCGTCCTTGAACGAGCGTGCCTTGTAAAGAAAAACCCGTGCGTGGAGGAGCCGAGTCGTGGCCAAGTTGCGCCCTTGATTTTGTTTCCGAGTCCGCTCAACAATACAAGCGCGCTGCAACTGGCCCGACAAGGTTTCTTGCCGGGAGGAACACCGCCAGCGGGCTGCTGACGTTCCGTACTCAGCAAGTGTGTTTGCTCCGGTAAGTTCCCTAGAAGCGTAGGGCAGAAACATACAAGGCACGAAATCAAGTAAAGGACTCACTCCGGCAAGTTTTCCCCTCTTTTTCATTAAAAACATCCCAGTTTAGTACAAGTCCATAGAGGATGAAAAACATGATAGAGAGGATTACAGATTTTAAATACAGCTAAGGCCCGAAGGCTTACAAATTAAAAAGATGAGATGCCTGTAATCCCTCTCCTGTTTCCCTCTCCAGGAGGTAGGTCAAGGAGGCCCCGGCAAGAGAAGCTTGCCGGGGAGGGCAAAAGGGGCGCCTAGGTGAGCTACGGGCGCCAGAAGACACCAAGAGAACTTCCCGGGGGCCGGCCAGGAGCTCGGCGGAAGCGGAGGCGCCAGAGGCAGAGCTTGAAGACGGGGCGGCGGGACGTCAGCACGCTGTCGAGGGCTCCTCGCCCTCGTACTCCGAATTGACGGCCTTGCCGCCACCCCTCTTCCTCTTCCGCAGCCTCCCTACGCCAGCCGCCCAAGGAGACGGCCCCGGGGAGTTCAGAAGGCCGGCGACCCGGATGATGGGGTCGCCGATGGCGCGCGAGGCAGCGACCGACGCCTAGTCGGACCCGCCATCCTCGTCGTCGCTGTCGCTCCCCTCCTCGTCACTCTCGCTCGAGGAGGGGCCTTCGCTATCGGAGGAGCTGTCCACGCAGCATCTCGCCCTGGTGCCGGAGTCCCCGAAGACCTTGACGGCGAGAAGGTCGCCCTCCATTAACTTAAAATGGAGGGAAAACCCCGCCGTCAAGCTATGGATGCGGGCGAACGTCTTCCACCCTCGGTCGAAGTACATCACACCGGGGGCTGGGGATACGACACTCACTCGAGTGCCGCTGATCCCGCAACCCCTCATGTGCAACTCCAACATCTTGGGCGGATCCGGTTCCATCGCGCTCGCGAACAGAGCCGGCAGCCGGAGGCGGCGACGAGGTGCTCGGCGCAGCTTGATGAAGAACTCCCAGGGGTCGTCCCCAGTGTGGACCGCCTCAAGGAGAGGAGCTGCCGGCGGAGACGGGGGTGGCGCATCGCCCCGGCCGCCTCTCCCCCGAGCGCTCCGACCACGTCCCCGGCCTCGCCCCCTCCCTCTTCCCCTCGCGGATGGCTCCGCCGCCGCAGGCGCAGGATAGGGAGAGGCGCGCTGCCTGGTGGCGACCCTCGCCGCCACCGAAGAAGGACCAGGATTCCCTCCCTCCATGGCAGATGGGAGGAAGAGTAACGGAAGATGAAGGAAGAGGAAGGGGATGGAGTGCGGGATTTTTTGCGCTCCCCTTCCACCCTTCTTAAAGGAGCGAGGTGGGGGCTCGGCCGCCCCGCTCAGCCAATTGGGGCACGAGGGCGGCAGAGGAGCGGGGCCGACCCACCATCTCCGCCCGTGACGGCCCGATCTCCCACCTTCGCCGCACACGACCCCCTGCGCATGGGAGCCGCGTGGCGAAAAAGCAGAGACGGGGCGACGGATGAAGTGACCTCGCCCTGCCCCGTGATCACGGGGTGGGCGCCTTGAAGATCGCACACGCCACCCACGTCTCCCACGACGCCGCAATCGATGCGTGCCGTTGCGGGAGAGTGCGGTGGGCTCGGAGGTCGATTTTTGAGTGGACCCAGGCCACGCGTGCCCGTGCACTGTTTTGGGCCTGGCCCAACAACGCTCGGCACCGTGTATGGCCCAGGCCCGGGGGCTCCTGTCGGTGTACTAAAGTAGGGGTACCTTAGTACCCCGAACTTGTGCACGGGCAGTCACAGCACCCCGCGGCAAGGCTTGCCGGGCGCCCGCCAAGACCCTCCACCATTTCCCATTACTGCCATTCAAGAACAAAGTACTAACCAAGAAAACGAGGGCCCCGGCAAGAGGAGCTTGCCGGGAAGGCCAACCAAGGCACCACCAGGAGACTTGCCGCGGCGCCCCGCGCGTCCCGGCAAGGCCCGACGGCCGGCAAGCTTGCCGGCACAACAGGAGAAGGGTCGTGGCAAGGCACTTGCCGCGGCAAGGCTGCCACCCAAACTCCATCGCACCCGGCGACGTGTCATCACAAGGCCATCCCAAGGGCATGTGGCGAGGCACTACGCAGCCATGCGGAGCGAGGTGGCAAACGGAGCTGACAGAGGCGCCATCGTGGCAACCGGTGGCTCACCTAACGGTCATTTCTTTACACTGTTGGGGCGACCAGACGGGCATTTAATGCCCTTGTCCCCTGCCGTCAGAGTTAGGTAGGGGCACTGTTGTGCACTGTTGTACCAACCTGCGTTTTTACCTTTTTACCCCCTCTTCCTACGCTGCCACCTATGGGTGCCCCCTTCAGACTATAAAAGGGAGGCCCATGCGCACGTAGAAGGGGTTCGGTCCATTCGACACCAACGAGATCACCATACGCTCGCACGCTCGAGCAAGATCAAATACAATCACCAAAGCAGCAGTAGGGGTTTTATCTCTTCGGAGAGCCCCGAAGCTGGGTAAAAATGGCCTGTCTCCCCCGCGCGCTCAACCTCGATCTGCTCTGCGCACGCCCTCCGCTCCCTTGCCGAACCAGAAGGGGCCCCCAGTGCCCCATAGGTGCTCGAGGCCACAGAGATACGCCCCGACAACCTGCAACTAACAACGCTATAAGAGGGGCTGAGCAAAGCGGTAACATAGCCAAACAACGGTTTGCTAGGAAGGGTGAAAAAAGGTTAGAGGCTGACATGGCGATTTGGGGAGGCATGAAGAACAAGTGATAGGTAGCACAGCATAGCGATAGAATGAAGCAACTAGCATAGCAATGATAGTAGTGAGATCCAGGGTAGCGGTCATTGTCGGTGTCAAAACCGGCGGATCTCGGGTAGGGGTCCCGAACTGTGCGTCTAGGCGGATGGTAACAGGATACGAGGGACACGATGTTTTTACCCAGGTTCGGGCCCTCTCGATGGAGGTAAAACCCTACGTCCTGCTTGATTAATATTGATGATACGGGTAGTACAAGAGTGGATCTACCACGAGATCAAGGAGGCTAAACCCTAGAAGCTAGCCTATGGTATGATTGTTGTAGTGTATGTTGTCCTACAGACTAAAGCCCTCCGGTTTATATAGACACCGGAGGAGGCTAGGGTTACAGAGAGTCGGTTACAATGGTAGGAGGTATACATATTCGTATTGCCAAGCTTGCCTCCACGCGAAGGAAAGTCCCATCCGGACAGGAGCTGGAGTCTTCAATCTTGTATCTTCGTAGTCTTGTAGTCCGGCGGATATTGACAGTCCGGCCATCCGGACACCCCCTAGTCTAGGACTCCCTCAGTAGCCCCTGAACCAGTCTTCAATGACGATAAGTCCGGCGCGCATAATGTTCGGCATTCAAGGCGGGTTCCTCCCTTGAATAATCCAGAGAAGATCATGAACACCAGGATAGTGTCCGGCTCTGCAAAATAAATTCCACATTCCACCATAGAGAGAATAAGATATACACTAGCTCAATCTGCGGACGTATTATGCGGCGTGACATCACACCGCTACCAAGCCTTTGTTTGAATCTTTTTTTACTATACCACCTCAGCACATTTAGCGAAGCGGTTTCCTTGGCACGTCTTGTCGAAGCAGAGATCGTGTTCCCCTTATTCCGGGATCCTCATCAATACAGACGTGGGTAACCCAACCACGCCATTGATGGTGGCGCTTGGGAGATAAGCGAGTTTTATCAGGCCGGTGGGGGACGCATAGTTTTCGTCCGCCTATATATAAGGGATAAGAATTCACCTTCTCACCTACGCCTTCTTCCTCCTTTGCTTATCCATCTCCGTGCACTCAAGCTCCAACGCCCAAGCTTGCGCATCTCGCCTCGACCTTCTCCGAATATGTCCGGAGCGGGAGGTAAATGGTTGGCCTCCACTGCTAAGGTGGAGGACATCACCAAGCTGCGCAGCGCCGGATACCTTTCCAGCGATATCGCGCATCGGCTGCCCGACGAGGGGCAGCTCATCCCTACCCGTGGGCCTCATGAGAGGGTCGTCTTCCTCCCCCACTTCCTCCGCGGACTGGGCTTTCCGCTCCATCCAATCGTCCGGGGTCTCATGTTTTACTACGGCCTGGATTTCCACGATCTGGCGCCGAACTTCATCCTCAATATCTCGGCGTTTATCATCGTGTGCGAGGCCTTCCTATGCATCCGGCCCCACTTCGGCCTGTGGCTTAAGACCTTCAACGTCAAGCCGAAGGATGTGAAGGGCACGCAAGCGGAATGCGGAGGCGCCATGTTGGGCAAATTGCCCAACGTCCTTTGGCTCGAAGGGGCCTTTGTGGACTCCGTCAAGGGGTGGCAATCGGGGTGGTTCTACATCACCGAGCCGCGCAAGCCCACATGGGCGGCGGCCCCCGAGTTTAGATCTGGCATCCCCATGCAGCTCACCTCCTGGAAAGAGAAGGGCTTGTAGTGGGGCAATCCGGTGGAGGTGACGGGACTCCGAGCTTGCATCAAGAAGATGGTGAGCAATAAGCTCAGGCTTGTTGACGTGGTCCAAGTCATGCTCATCCGACGGATTCTCCCCTGCCAAGAACGGGCATTCAATTTGTGGGAGTTCAATCCGGAACAGCACCAGGCGCTAAGCGGGCTCTTCGATACAACATACGAAGGCGCCTGGAGGGTGCTGTTCAAGGGCGCCGAAGCCCCCGCATCCGCGACGGAAGATCGCGGATTCAGCTCGCAGTATCCAACTGACGAGGTAAGTGATTCAACCCCATCACGGGACAATTAAATTAACTCTTGGTGAGGTTTTATTCTGCCTCTTCCTTTGACAGGAATGGATGGAGAAGGCCAAGCTGCTTATCAGCCCGGCTCCCATGCAAGAAGACCCAGTGGACGCCCGCTTAACAGGGCTGCTGGTTCCGGCACCGCACGTGGTGCCGGAGAAGAAGGCCAAGAAGGTGGCCGCGGGGACTCGAAAGAGTTCCCGCAATCAGGCGTCTGATGACGACGCGGATTCCTCCCCCGAAGACGAGGAGGAGGAGTATTCTCTCCCGGAGGAGGGAGAGAAGAAGAGGAAGGCTTCCCCATTCGGGGAGGCCGAAGGGTCCAAGAGGGGGAGAACTATCCCCCCGGACAGTTCCGCCAATACCAGCGTTGGCGAGGATGAGTGGCCTCCAAGGGCCAGGCGTCCGGCAAGATCGTAAGTATCCGGATCCTTGATGTGTAATTTCTTTTGTGTCGCGTATTGTCCTTCTAACGCTGTATTCTGTCCGTAGTCCGGCCGATGATGATCTTCCCACTTCATCAAGCGGGTCATTGGCCCCGTCGGATGTGGACTCACTTCCGACCGCCACTACCCCCCGAGGTGAAGACGCCGAGGTGGGATCCCAGAGAGGGACCCATCAGGAGGAGGCTCCGGAGGCGCCGTCAGGCAGCCTCCCGGACTTTGTGCCGGACTCTACATCGGAACCCGCAGTGGTTCCATAGTCCGGCAAGCGGCCCCTTCGAAAGAAGGGCAGGACCGTGATGCCAGTGGCCTCCGTCCAACCGGAGGCGCCGGATAACTTGTTGGAGGCGCTTAAAGGCGCTTCCATCGAGGAAGAACATCGCACTATCATGAGTGCGGTGATTGAGAAGGTTCAGCTCGCTAAGAGCGGGCTGACCGAAGCCTGCAGCAGCCTTCTAACAGGCTTTGAGGTAAGAAATTAAAATTATGTAATGTAGTACCGCATAGACAGTAGCCCGTGATGCTTAGTTCGGTGTTCGGAAAGAAAAGTCGGACTGAGGATCTAACAAGATATACACAGGGTTGCCTAAAATATGTCAATATGGGTTTGCAGGCTGCGCTGCTGACCTCTGCCGCACTAACGGCGGAGGTCGATGTGCTGAAGAAGGATCTCGAGCGGTCCGAGCAAGAGCTCGGCCATGCCAAGAGGCAGCTCGAGGAAAAAGAAGGTGAGTAACACCACCTTGAATAGGTACCTTACAGAAAAGGATTTTGGTTGCAATAAAATTTAACAAGGATAATATGTGTATTGCAGGGGCCACTAATGAGGTGGCAGCCCTGAAGGATGCTGTGTCCGCGGCCGAACGCAATGCGGCCGTGGAACGGGCTGAGCGAGAAAAGCAAGAGGCACGGGTGGCGGAAGTTCGGCAAGAGCTCCAGGCTCTCATGGAAAAAAATGAGAGTTTGGAGCGTGACTCCAAGACTCGAGAGTCTGAGCTTGCCTCGGCTCTCGAAAGTGCCAAGTCCGCCAAGGCCGAGGCCCATAAGGCCCTTCAGGAGGTTGAGGACATAAAGAAGATAGCGTCGGGTAAGGCATTTTTCATGCAAAGCAGGCATGTTAATGTGAACTACCTGACACTTACCCGCATTCGGAGCTGTCCAGGGGCGTTTGCAGATCTGCCGCATAGTGCGTCTGATGCCGCCGCATTCTATCATGGTGAGGAGGGGAGCTCGACGGAGAAGGTCTTCTGGTCTCAGTACGCTGAGGCCGGCCATCTGGTGCCCCCAAGCGACCAGCTGAAGCAGCTGGTCGAACTCCACAAGGTAGCTGAGGAGGCCATGAAGGGCCTCATAGTCCGGCTGTGGCCGGGACAGGCCATGCCTGGGAGCTACTTTGGCCTCGTGCGGCGGCTGGTGGATGCATGCCCCTGGGTGGAGGTCATCAAGCGCTCCGCCTGTATTGAAGGCGCTCATCGGGCCCTTGCCCGCACAAAGGTGCACTGGGGCAAGTTGGATGCGGAGAAGCTTCTCACGGATCCACCACCACCGGGCAGGGAGTATCGTACGCCGGAGAAGTATTATAAAATTGTCCTGAAGGGAGCCTGCGATATTGCCGATGAGTGCTCTCGAAATGTAATCTTTGAGTGAACTCGCTATGTATTTATCCTGTGCGCTGAAAACTTCGTTCATATGCGCCATGAGCAACACTTGTTTAATTTAAAATATTACCTTCTGTGCAGCCGTTTATAAAATCTGAGAGATGGCAAGTCGTTGGCTTCAGCCCCCAATCCACGAGTGCTGGGGTGTTCGGGATAAACTTGAGCACTCTTGTTCGCATTGTTGGGTCCATCGAGGGAGGCGCTCAACACAACGAACAAGGCAACCGGACTTATAGTGCTTGAACACTCTCACTTAGCCATAGAATTCTATAATTTTAAATTTCAGTGAAGCCCCTGGTATTCGGAAGACCGAATCCGGGGCGCTATCCACGCCTTCATCGGACATTGTCCGGAACTTCGCTCGAAGCGGCGTGAGTCTTTAAGGACCCGAAAAAACCTCTCGAATAGCAACCAGTCTCTCGCCTTATCATGCCAGTCAGTTTTAGCTTTCTCCACTGAGGCACTCGCACGGCTCAACCGGGGCGCAATCGCAGTGGTTCTCCCAGTGCCACCTTAGCCGACGGAACGGAACGTAAGGCACCAAAACATGGGAGCCGGGCAAACCCAACTATTGACCCAAGACATGATTCGGAGCCGATTCATATAATGCTATAAGTTCGGGGTGCCGCACTTGTGAAAGTGTTCGGACTTATCACACCATAGAGTGGGGAACGTAAGCCCCCGGTTTATTGGACCGTACCAAAATATACGGGTGCAAGATGTCATATAATGAACATATATATAAAAGATAATGCAATTGCAATAAAAAGGTGCTGCATTATTTATGAAAGAAAGTCTGCTAGTAGAGCGGACTGATACAAATAGTGCGGTAAGCAAGGGATTTGGACTAAGTAAACATGTCCCCCTCCAGGGATGAGCTGCGGACTTGGTGCATATAATCGAATTTAATGCTCGTAATTGAGACCACCTGAGTGTTCGTCGCGGCCTTCTTTAGTTCCTGACTGTTGCATCATGAGTTCAGCAGGTTCGCCGGACAGGGCTTCTGGTTAACAGAGTCCTGTGTACATAAAAGAAGAAAATTAATAAAAAAGGGGGGCACACTTGCGAGCCCCCGGTGTGGTCGAACCGCACTCTGGGTCCGTTGCGATCGTGCCCCCTCCCCTGTGCCCATGGTATCTCCAAAGCGTAATGATGTACGCGGAGTGTTATTCTTGCGATCATGCGCGGGCGAGGGTTGGGGCCGCATTGCTACGCGTGCTCTGATCGCGCCAGGTGGTCTTGGTTAGCATTGCTCCGGGCGCGCTTTGCTGTATCCGGCCTTTTAACGGCCGGACTCGAGAATTGCCTTAGAAGGCTGCTCTGTACTTCTGCCGTGAGAGCCGCTGTATGTTCCTCCGATCGGAGGGAGCGTTCCGTATTCCCATTGACCGTGATGACTCCACGAGGGCCTGGCATCTTGAGCTTTAGGTATGCATAATGCGGCACCGCGTTGAATTTTGCAAACGCGGTTCGTCCGAGCAGAGCGTGATAGCCACTGCGAAACGGGACTATGTCGAAGATTAACTCTTCGCTCCGGAAATTATCCGGGGATCCGAAGACCACTTCCAGTGTGACTGAGCCTGTACAGTTGGCTTCCACTCCTGGTATGACACATTTAAAGGTTGTCTTTGTAGGTTTAATCCTTGATGGGTCTATGCCCATTTTACGCATTGTATCCTGATAAAGCAGGTTCAGGCTACTGCCGCCGTCCATCAGGACTCTCGTGAGGAGAAATCCATCGACGATTGGGTCTAAAACCAATGCGGTGAATCCGCCATGGCGTATGCTGGTCGGATGGTCTCTTCGATCGAAAGTGATCGGACAAGAGGACCATGGATTGAACTTTGGGGCAACTGGCTCCATCGCATAGACGTCCCTTAGTGCGCGTTTCCTCTCCCTCTTGGGTATGTGGGTCGCGTATATCATATTCACCGTCCGTACTTGTGGGGGGAAACCCTTCTGTCCTCTGTTGTTCGGCGGTCGGGTCTCTTCCTCGTCGTCGCTGTTTAGCCCCTTGTCATTATTTTCGGCAATTAACTTGCCGGCCTGCTTGAACACCCAGCAATCTCTGTTGGTGTGGTTAGCTAGCTTTTCAGAGGTGCCATGTATCTGGCATAAGCGGTCGAGTATTCGGTCCAGATTGGACGGACCCGGAGTGGTTCTTTTGAATGGCTTCTTCCGCTGACCGGGTTTAGAGCCTCGGAATCCGGCATTGACTGCCGTATCCTCCTTATCGTCGCCGTTAATGCGGCGCTTGTTTTTGTTTCGACGTGACCTGCCGTTGTTGTCCTTGGTATCCGGACTGCCAGAATTTTTGCGGAGGTTGTTGCTACGGGCTAGCCAGCTGTCCTCTCCCGCGCAAAAGCGGGTCATTAACGATGTGAGGGCTGCCATGGATTTCGGCTTTTCCTGCCCCAGGTGCCGGGCTAGCCATTCGTCCCAGATGTTATGTTTGAAGGCTGCGAGGGCCTCTGCATCCGGACAGTCGATGATTTGGTTTTTCTTTGTTAAGAACCGTGTCCAGAATTGTCTGGCCGATTCGTCTGGCTGCTGAATGATGTGGCTTAGGTCATCGGCGGCTTGTGGTCGCACATACGTGCCCTGGAAGTTGTCGAGGAATGCGGCTTCCAGGTCTTCCCAGCACCCAATTGACTCTGCGGGCAAGCTATTTAGCCAATGCCTAGCTGGTCCTTTAAGCTTGAGTGGGAGATACTTGATGGCATGGAGATCATCGCCGCGGGCCATATGGATGTGGAGAAGATAGTCTTTGATCCAAACCGCGGGGTCTGTTGTGCCATTGTAAGATTCGATGTTTACGGGTTTAAACCCTTCGGGGATCTGATGATCCATTACTTCGTCAGTGAAGCATAGAGGGTGTGCGGCGCCTCTATATTGAGCAATATCGTGACGCAGCTCGAGAGAGCGTTGTCTGCTGTGTTTGGCCCGGCCGGGGTTATTGTATCCGACGCGACGGTATTCATCGTGGGTTGTAGGGCGCCCACGTTGTCACATCCCTAGTCTGGTATGACCTAGGCTAGCTAGCCATTTGTGCATCATATTTAAATTTCATTTTAAATTTGAAATGAGGATTGGTGGAACCCTCAGAATCATTTTTGAAAATGACCCAAATAAAAATTTCTCCAAAAGGGTCCAAGAAAATGCTCATGTTGCCCTCTGAAAATATTGGACAGAGATAAAAATCAAAACAATATTTTTAGGAGCTCATGGACATTTATTTTGGCCATTTGGATTAATTCGATAAATATTTGCATTGGAAATATATTTCTATATTTATGAAATATGGTCCAAAAATTATGCCAATTATAAAAGAGCTCTGGAATAATATATCCAGCTCCTGCAAAAATTGGCATAATAAAATTAAATGATTTAATATATTTATTAAATCAAAACAAATGTCAGAAAAATTAGAAAAACAGAAATAAAGAAGGAGGGGCTTACCTGGGCCTCCCCCCCTGTGCGGCCCAGCTGGCCGGCCCAGCCGACTGGCTAGCGCCAGTCGTCCTCCACCTCCCGCCAGGAGGCCAGAGGCGTGCGGCTGGCGCGTGCGCACCGCCGTGCCGCCACGGCACCTGCCTGCCTGTCCTCCCCCTCGACGCCTGGACGTCCGGAACATCACCACGCAGCTGCCCCGCACCGCTCTCACTCTCCCTCGCCCTCCTCCTCTCCCCCTGCTCTCTCTCCCTCTCACCCGAAGCACTGCCGCCGCCGCAGCTCGTCACCGACGCGCTCCCCGCCGTCCCCTCGCCCCTCCGTAGAGCCCCCGAGCTCCGCCGCGACCCCCTCTACCTCCTCGTCGAGCCAAGCAAGACGGGGCATCCCGTGGAGCCATCGCCGTCGCCATCCTCGCCTCCGGCCGCCGTGGGTACTCGCCGTCGATTCGGGAGCTTCCGGGCATCCCCGACCTCGTCCTCGCGCTCGCTGGATCCGCGGTGAGCTCCTCCACCGTTCCCCTCTCTTCTCCCTCCCGTTCCCGTGCCGTAGCGCCGCTTCCCACCACGGCCGAAGCCTCCCGCCGCCGTCCTTGTCGCCGTCGCCGTCTCGGCCCGCCTCCGCCCAAACCAAGCCTCCCTTCGCGCTCCTGGTGCCACGAGGGTGCCGCCGAGCCCCTCAGGTGGCCTCCCCGTGCCCCGCAGCCCGATCCCGCTCGCGCCCGAACTCCGGCCGCCGCCCCGAGCTTCGCTCCGGCGAGCTCCGGCCTCCCCCGCTGCTTCCACCTACCCTACCAGATGCGCGAGAGCCCGGGCTACGCCCCGGTGCTCTCAGACGCCGTCCCCGTGGCCTGTGGCGCGGACTCCGCCGCGTCCAGAGGTCGCCGGCGACGAGCCCCCGTCGCCTGAGCCCTGCCAGGTGGGGCCGGCCCGTCAGGTGATTAGCTTAGTGCTAATCACCGTTAACTAACCCCCCCCCTGACGCTGACCAGTGGGCCCGACCCCCCCTAACCTTTTAATTAACCCTGTTAACCCCAGTGTCACTGACGTGTGGGTCCCACACGTCAGGTTTGACCTGGACAGCCGCGTTGACCGCTGATGCAATGATGACGTCATGCTGACGCAATTATACATTTTCTGGAATTAAAATAATTCAGAAAATCCAGAAAATGATTTAATCTTCAAAAATTCATAGAAATTCAACCGTAGCTCAGATTGAAATAATTTATATATGAAAAATTATCAGAAAAATGCAATCTTTCCATCTGTACTAGTTTCATGCATGACAAACCAACCTATACATGCTGAATATGAGAAAACACATTATGGCATATATAAGAGACCTAATTTAGAAATGCATTTGAACCTTTGGTTCAAATGGACTTCAAACCAATTGAACACTAGTTGCATTAGCTCAGCAGCATCACATCTACATGCCATGTTCATGCATCATATTGTTGCATATGATTGTGTATTGATTGCCGGCACCGTTCCTTCTCGATAGGTCCTGCTCCGGAGACGTTCCAGAGTACCTGTCTGTGAAGCAGTGCCTCCCTTGTTGATTTACCAGGCAAGCAACCCCCCTTGTTCATTTCGATAAAACCCTACTCTCTTGCTCCTGCTCTCAGTTATTGCATTAGGACAACAACGATTCATCTGCTACTTTGTGCTGCGGTAGTTGAACCCATTCCTCTGCATGACCTGTCATTGCCACAGTAAATAGTTGAAACCCACTAGCATGTGTAGGAGTTGATTGAAGCCACTGATGTGTTCCTACCATGCTATGCCTGCTATTGCTTAGAGTGTGTCAGGTCTGGTTCATTGGGAATAAATTGGAGTGTCACGATATGTTCTGATGCTGAGAGTGAAGTGTGTGAACACGATTTGGTAAAGGTAGCGGTGAGAGGCCATGTAGGAGTACATGGTGGGTTGTCTCACTGGAACCGTCCTTAAGCCCTGAGTTATGTGTATGTTGTCCAATGACTCGATACTACCACACATTGGGCTCCGGGCGCTCCAAGCCCTCTCGACTTATTAACCAACTTGATCTCTGTCCAGGAGTCGCAACTAGTTTCTGGTATTTGTAGGTAGTGCTATTTTTCTACCAAGTGGCACCCGGCAGGGTGGGCTTGGGACAGACAAGGCACACGTGGCCCGGTGTACCGAGTGGCACCCAGTTGGTGGGCTCGGGAACCCTGTACACATCGTTTGGGGCCGTAAGCGACACCCCGGCCGGATCTCCTTGCGGATGGAACCCGAATAGGCGATAAACCTGGACTAGAGTCTTGTGTGGTTAGTCAGGTCGTGGCCGACACCCTCGCCAGGCTTCCGCTTGAAGGTTGCCGAGATACATGACGTGTACATGGCGGTAAGTGGCGAGAGCGTGTGTGAAGAAGTACACCCCTGCAGGGTTAACATGATCTATTCGAATAGCCGGGTCCGCGGTTATGGACTTCTTGGATGCTTACATGGTACATAGACAACTTGAAGTGGATACTATAAAATGCTCAAGACAAGTGTGAGTGCTATGGATGGCCTTCTCGTAGGGAGACGGGAATGAATCCATAGTGGTGTATTGTGTGGTGATTAGTGGACTCGTGTACGTTGTCTCACCTCCAGAGTTTCTGATAGTCGTAGAACAGGATAGCCACAGAGTCAAAGCTGGCTTGCTGCAACTAAACCCCACATTACCTCTTGATACAAATGCATGTATGATAGGATCTGATGTAAGTCTTGCTGAGTACCTTTGTACTCATGTTGCTTTATTTATGTTATTGCAGCGGAGACTTCGGTCTTACTAGTGTTCTCGTGGACTTCGACTAGTAGCTGGTACCTCAGCTACGATCTTGATCGGATGTTGTAGATAGTCAGGCTTCCAGCCTTTTTCATTTATAGATGTCTGTACCCAGACATGTAATGCTTCCGCTTGTTGCTTGTATGCTCTGTATGACGGGTCTTGTGACCCCTGTTTGCAATAAATGCTATGATGGCTCTTCTGAGCCTTTATCTATATAATTGTTGAGTTATGCTGTGATGCCATGTTGTACAGCACATACTTGCATGTTATGCGTACGTGTAATGTGTAGTGCTATGTGTGGGATCTGACTATCTAGTTGTTTATCTTTAGTAGCCTCTCTTACCGGGAAATGTCTCCTAGTGTTACCGCTGAGCCATGGTAGCTTGCTACTGCTCTGGAACACTTAGGCTGGCCGGCATGTGTCCTTCTTCGTTCATGTGTCTGTCCCTTCGGGGAAATGTCACGCTTTGAGTACCGGAGTCCTGTTAGCCCGCTACAGCCCAGTTTACCGGAGTCCTGCTAGCCCAGTGCTACAGCCCGGACCCACTTGCTGATGACCGACACGTTCGAAGCTGGGTCATGGATGCCTGTCCCTGTAAGTCTGTGCCACTTTGGGTTTACGACTAGTCATGTCAGCCCGGGCTCCTTTTCATATGGATGCTAGCGACACTATCATATACGTGAGC
The DNA here is from genome assembly GCF_018294505.1 of Triticum aestivum. Classification (NCBI taxonomy): domain Eukaryota; kingdom Viridiplantae; phylum Streptophyta; class Magnoliopsida; order Poales; family Poaceae; genus Triticum; species Triticum aestivum. Next base: position 219,478,067 of record NC_057801.1, on the reverse strand, counting down.
CAAAAGGCGCAAACGGTCCCGGGAAAAGGTAAGACGACACCCGTGGGGATGCCGTGCGTGAGGCCGCAAAGTGATATGATGTGTTACCGGCTAGATCGATGTGACATCGAGTCGGGGTCCTGACAGCGTTGGTATCAGAGCCTGACTGCCTGTAGGTTTACCAAGCCAAACTGGTCGAAGTTGAGTCTAGAAAATCTTTAGTTATGTAAGGGAATTGATTGTGGGAAGGAACGTAAGGCTCTTTTTACTCCTTTACCTCATGGTCTTCTGATCTGAGTCATCCTATCTTTCCTACGGGGTTAAGGAACTAGGCTTTCTCTTCCGTCTATCAGGATCACGTGTTACTACTCCGTAGTCCCATAGGATTGGTTGATCAGGGTCATACCCCAGTTTTAAGTATTTCCGGTGTAGTCTGTTTAGTACTCTCCCAGAACCTTGAGTGGTGATGTTGAGTTGTTGTACTACCCCATTTTTAGCAGGATGTCTCATTCTGAGCATTTTACTGCCGTTATGCTGCCGGAATTGCCCTAGGAGTTCGAGTGATACTAACTCCTTGTCCTACATTCTACAGTCCATAGTTGATGCTGATTCCGTCCTTGGTTCGTTTCTCAGGATGTCATCGGCTAAGCGAAGTTCCGTTGCTCGTAGCCAGAACCATGGATATGGTAGGGATGAGGATCCTCCCGACCCGCCTTCATTGACAGAGTTCATGCTAGAGATGGAGAGGAACAAACGTGAGTCTAATCGTTTGTTGGCACGTATCGAGGAGAACACCGCACATCAGTTCAAAGGGGCTGCTACCATTCATGATTTCATTCCCTTGCACCCACCTACTTTTCATCATTCCATCGAGCCACTCGATGCAGATGACTGGCTCCGTAGCATCACTCATAAGCTGTGTTCCGCGAGCGTAGCTGAAGATGACAAGGTCACTTATGCCACATACCACCTGGAAGGTCCTGCTAGTCTTTGGTGGCAGAACTATGAGACTTTGCTTCCAGCTGGCCAGATTCCTACCTGGAAGGATTTCACTGAGGCTTTTCGTGAGCATCACATTCCCCAGGCCCTTCTTGATCGCAAGAGAGAAGAGTTCTGTAGTTTCACCCAGAGTAAGATGGCTGTTGATGCTTATAGCAGAGAATTCGAGAACCTTGCCCGCTATGCCACAGAAGAAGTGTCCACGGACGCCAAGAAGCAAGCTAGGTTCCGGAAGGGTCTCAACCCCAAGTTGCGTCGTGATCTCCACCTGCATCATTGTGATACATTCCAAGCCCTTGTGAACAAGGCCATCAATGCAGAGACAGCTCAACTCACTTACGAGGAGTCTCGTAAGCACACCCATGATTTGGGATCTTCCTCCGGTTCTAGTTCCCAGAAACGCCGGATTTGGGTTCCAAACTCCGCTCTTCCTTCCGGTTATACACCGAGGTCATCTTATGTGGTGCCTTCTCCAACTCCGTCGTATGTTCCACCCAGGCCTACTGGTAGACCGTTTGTCAGTGCGGGTCCCCGTCCAACCTCAGGGACTTGCTTCACATGCGGGAAGCTAGGACACTATGCACGTGATTGCTCTCAGACTAGTTATGCTCCACCCCCGCCCGAGAAGACTGTTGGCTGTATTAAGCCATCACGCAAGATGATCAGTGTCAAGTCAGCCCCCACTGAACGTGGACGTGTGCACCACGTCTCAGCTAAAGACGCTCATGATGATCCAGATGTCGTTCTTAGCACACTCCTTGTCAATTGTCACCCAGCATCAGTTCTATTCGATACTGGGGCATCTCACTCCTTCATTTCTGAAGGTTATGCTCGTTTGCACGACATGTCATTTTGTGATATGCCAACTTCGCTTGAAATCCAAACCCCAGGGTCTAGATGGCAGACCACCAGAATCAGCCATAGTAATGAAATCCTTGTTGATAGACTTGTATTCCTTGCATCACTTGTAGCCCTCAAGTCTTCAGATATTAACATCATCTTGGGTATGGACTGGATGACAGCTCATCATGCCAAGATTGATTGTTACACAAGATCTGTTCAGCTTACACACCCATCTGGCAAGATAGTCCCCGTCTCCACTAGAGTTGCAAAGCGTCAACTCTATTCTCTTAATGCCAACCCTCTTCCATATCTTGAAGATATCCCGGTAGTCCGTGACTTTCCGGATGTCTTTCCAGAGGAACTGCCAGGTGTTCCACCTGACAGAGATGTAGAGTTCGTCATAGACCTTATCCCAGGAACAGCTCCAATCTCCCGGAGACCTTACAAGATGGCACCCCTAGAACTAGCCGAGCTTAAGAAACAACTCGATGAGTCCTTGCAAAAGGGTTTCATCCGTCCTAGTTCTTCTCCTTGGGCTTGCCCCGTCCTCTTCGTCAAGAAGAAAGACGGTACGGACCAGATGGTTGTAGATTATCGTCCCGTTAATTTGGTCACGATAAAGAACAAGTATCCGCTTCCCAGGATCAACGATCTGTATGATCAGCTCGCTGGATCCTCAGTCTTCTCCAAGATGGATTTAAGGTTAGGCTACCATCAAATCAAGATCAGAAATGGGGACATTCCCAAGACAGCTTTTGTTACTCGTTATGGTCAGTACGAGTACACCGTCATGTCCTTTGGTCTAACCAATGCCCCAGCTACATTCTCCCGCTTGATGAACTCGATCTTCATGGAGTACTTAGATAAGTTCGTCGTGGTTTACCTCGATGATATTCTTATTTACTCGAAGAACGAGGAAGAGCATGCCGAACATCTTAGACTTGTTTTAGAAAAACTCAGAGAGCACCGCCTTTATGCCAAGTTCTCCAAGTGTGAATTTTGGTTGCCAGAAGTGACCTACCTAGGCCACGTAATCTCTGGTAAGGGCATTGCTGTCAATCCCGAGAGAGTTCAAGCCGTTCTCGATTGGACTCCACCTGAGACCGTGAAACAAGTTAGGAGTTTCCTTGGTCTAGCCAGCTATTGTCGCCGCTTTGTTGAAAACTTCTCCAAAGTAGCCAAACCCCTCACGGAACTTCTCAAGAAAGATAAAAAGTTCGAGTGGTCCCCACAGTGTGAGTACAGTTTTCAGGAACTGAAAAGGCGCCTGACTTCTGCTCCCATACTTGTGCCACCGGATTTCACTAAAGACTTTATTATCTACTGCGACGCCTCACGACAGGGACTAGGTTGCATTCTTATGCAGGATCGTCATGTGATTGCCTATGCATCTCGACAGTTGCATCCACATGAGGAGAATTATCCTACACATGATCTAGAGCTTGCAGCCGTAGTCTATGCACTCAAGACCTGGCGACATTACCTACTTGGTAAACGTTGCAAGATCTACACCGATCACCAGAGTCTCAAGTATATCTTCACCCAACCGGATCTGAACCTTAGGCAAAGACGTTGGTTGGAGTTGATCACAGATTATGATCTAGGGATTACCTACACCCCAGGCAAAGCCAATGTCATGGCTGATGCTCTAAGCCGTAAATCCTATTGCAACAATCTCATGTTGCAGCAAGGCCAACCACTTCTCCATGAGGAATTCTGTAAGCTTAACCTTCACATAGCTCCTCGCGGATTCCTTTCTACCCTGGTGGCGAAACCTGATCTTGAAGATCGGATTATCGCTGCTCAAAAGCAAGACACAGGAATTTCTCGGATCAAGAGAAACATTAAGAAGGGAGTTGGTGGATGTTTCTCTATGGATGATCGTGGTGTTGTTTTCTTTGAGAATCGCGTGGTGGTTCCCAAGAATCAACATCTGCGACAATTGATCCTTAAGGAGGCGCATGAATCTCCTCTCACGATTCATCCCGGTAGTACTAAGATGTATCAGGATCTACGCCAGAGGTTCTGGTGGACTAGGATGAAGAGAGAAATCGCTGAGTTCATTGCTAAATGTGACATTTGTCGTCGCGTTAAGGCAGAGCATCAAAGACCTGCTGGCACCCTTCAGCCTTTGGCTATTCCTGAATGGAAATGGGATAAAGTTGGTATGGACTTCATCACCGGCTTTCCCAGGACCAAGAGAGGGAATAATGCTATCTTCGTAGTCATTGATCGTCTCTCCAAAGTGGCTCACTTCCTTCCTGTTCGAGAGAGTATCACTGCTAGTCAGCTTGCTGACTTATACATTTCTCGAATAGTATCACTTCATGGTGTTCCACTAGAGATTAATTCAGACCGTGGCAGTCTTTTCACTTCTCATTTCTGGGAGAGTTTTCAAACTGCCATGGGAACCCATCTTTCCTTCAGTACCGCTTTCCACCCTCAGTCGAGTGGTCAGGTGGAGCGGGTCAATCAAATTCTCGAAGACATGCTCAGAGCTTGCGTTATCTCATTCGGTATGGATTGGGAGAAATGTCTTCCTTTCGCCGAGTTTGCTTATAACAATAGCTACCAATCCAGCCTCAAGAAAGCTCCTTTTGAGGTTCTCTATGGACGAAGATGTCGAACACCTTTGAACTGGTCAGAAACCGGTGAAAGACAATTCTTTGGACCGGATATGATCCAGGAGGCAGAAGAGCAAGTTCGCATCATTCGTGAGAATTTGAAAACAGCCCAGTCTCGTCAGAAAAGTCAGTACAATCGTCATCATAAGGATATGACTTATGAAATTGGCGACCAAGCTTACCTTCGAGTTACTCCTTTAAAGGGTACCCATCGTTTCGGTATCAAGGGCAAGTTGGCTCCTCGTTACATTGGTCCTTTTCGCATTCTCGCTAAACGAGGAGAGGTTGCCTACCAATTGGAACTACCCCCACATCTTTCTCGAGTTCATGATGTCTTCCACGTCTCTCAACTCAGGCGTTGCTTCTCGGATCCTATCCGCGGAGTGGACCACGAAACGCTTGATCTCCAAGATAACCTCACATACCGAGAGTACCCGGTTCGCATTCTTGATCAAGCAGAGCGTGTCACTCGACGTCAGAACATCAAGTTTCTCAAAGTTCAGTGGTCTCATCATTCCGAGAGAGAGGCTACTTGGGAGCGAGAAGATCGTCTTCGACTGGAGTACCCCGCTTTCTTTCCGTCGACCCCTGAATCTCGGGACGAGATTCTGTCAAGTGGGGGCGAGTTGTAACATCCCTAGTCTGGTATGACCTAGGCTAGCTAGCCATTTGTGCATCATATTTAAATTTCATTTTAAATTTAAAATGAGGATTGGTGGAACCCTCAGAATAATTTTTGAAAATGACCCAAATAAAAATTTCTCCAAAAGGGTCCAAGAAAATGCTCATGTTGCCCTCTGAAAATATTGGACAGAGATAAAAATCAAAACAATATTTTTAGGAGCTCATGGACATTTATTTTGGCCATTTGGATTAATTCGATAAATATTTGCATTGGAAATATATTTCTATATTTATGAAATATGGTCCAAAAATTATGCCAATTATAAAAGAGCTCTGGAATAATATATCCAGCTCCTGCAAAAATTGGCATAATAAAATTAAATGATTTAATATATTTATTAAATCAAAACAAATGTCAGAAAAATTAGAAAAACAGAAATAAAGAAGGAGGGGCTTACCTGGGCCTCCCCCCCTGTGCGGCCCAGCTGGCCGGCCCAGCCGAATGGCTAGCGCCAGTCGTCCTCCACCTCCCGCCAGGAGGCCAGAGGCGTGTGGCCGGCGCGTGCGCACCGCCGTGCCGCCACGGCACCTGCCTGCCTGTCCTCCCCCTCGACGCCTGGACGTCCGGAACGTCGCCACGCAGCTTCCCCGCACCGCTCTCACTCTCCCTCGCCCTCCTCCTCTCCCCCTGCTCTCTCTCCCTCTCACCCGAAGCACTGCCGCCGCCGCAGCTCGTCACCGACGCGCTCCCCGCCGTCCCCTCGCCCCTCCGTAGAGCCCCCGAGCTCCGCCGCGACCCCCTCTACCTCCTCGTCGAGCCAAGCAAGACGGGGCATCCCGTGGAGCCATCGCCGTCGCCATCCTCGCCTCCGGCCGCCGTGGGTACTCGTCGTCGATTCGGGAGCTTCCGGGCATCCCCGACCTCGTCCTCGCGCTCGCTGGATCCGCGGTGAGCTCCTCCACCGTTCCCCTCTCTTCTCCCTCCCGTTCCCGTGCCGTAGCGCCGCTTCCCACCATGGCCGAAGCCTCCCGCCGCCGTCCTTGTCGCCTTCGCCGTCTCGGCCCGCCTCCGCCCAAACCAAGCCTCCCTTCGCGCTCCTGGTGCCACGAGGGTGCCGCCGAGCCCCTCAGGTGGCCTCCTCGTGCCCCGCAGCCCGATCCCGCTCGCGCCCGAACTCCGGCCGCCGCCCCGAGCTTCGCTCCGGCGAGCTCCGGCCTCCCCCGCTGCTTCCACCTACCCTACCAGATGCGCGAGAGCCCGGGCTACGACCCGGTGCTCTCAGACGCCGTCCCCGTGGCCTGTGGCGCGGACTCCGCCGCGTCCAGAGGTCGCCGGCGACGAGCCCCCGTCGCCTGAGTCCTGCCAGGTGGGGCCGGCCCGTCAGGTGATTAGCTTAGTGCTAATCACCGTTAACTAACCCCCCCCCCTGACGCTGACCAGTGGGCCCGACCCCCCCCCCTAACCTTTTAATTAACCCTGTTAACCCCAGTGTCACTGACGTGTGGGTCCCACACGTCAGGTTTGACCTGGACAGCCGCGTTGACCGCTGATGCAATGATGACGTCATGCTGACGCAATTATACATTTTCTGGAATTAAAATAATTCAGAAAATCCAAAAAATGATTTAATCTTCAAAAATTCATAGAAATTCAACCGTAGCTCAGATTGAAATAATTTATATATGAAAAATTATCAGAAAAATGCAATCTTTCCATCTGTACTAGTTTCATGCATGACAAACCAACCTATACATGCTGAATATGAGGAAACACATTATGGCATATATAAGAGACCTAATTTAGAAATGCATTTGAACCTTTGGTTCAAATGGACTTCAAACCAATTGAACACTAGTTGCATTAGCTCAGCAGCATCACATCTACATGCCATGTTCATGCATCATATTGTTGCATATGATTGTGTATTGATTGCCGGCACCGTTCCTTCTCGATAGGTCCTGCTCCGGAGACGTTCCAGAGTACCTGTCTGTGAAGCAGTGCCTCCCTTGTTGATTTACCAGGCAAACAACCCCCCTTGTTCATTTCGATAAAACCCTACTCTCTCGCTCCTGCTCTCAGTTATTGCATTAGGACAACAACGATTCATCTGCTACTTTGTGCTGCGGTAGTTGAACCCATTCCTCTGCATGACCTGTCATTGCCACAGTAAATAGTTGAAACCCACTAGCATGTGTAGGAGTTGATTGAAGCCACTGATGTGTTCCTACCATGCTATGCCTGCTATTGCTTAGAGTGTGTCAGGTCTGGTTCATTGGGAATGAATTGGAGTGTCACGATATGTTCTGATGCTGAGAGTGAAGTGTGTGAACACGATTTGGTAAAGGTAGCGGTGAGAGGCCATGTAGGAGTACATGGTGGGTTGTCTCACTGGAACCGTCCTTAAGCCCTGAGTTATGTGTATGTTGTCCAATGACTCGATACTACCACACATTGGGCTCCGGGCGCTCCGAGCCCTCTCGACTTATTAACCAACTTGATCTCTGTCCAGGAGTCGCAACTAGTTTCTGGTGTTTGTAGGTAGTGCTATTTTTCTACCAAGTGGCACCCGGCAGGGTGGGCTTGGGACAGACTAGGCACACGTGGCCCGGTGTACCGAGTGGCACCCGGTTGGTGGGCTCGGGAACCCTGTACACATCGTTTGGGGCCGTAAGCGACACCCCGGCCGGATCTCCTTGCGGATGGAACCCGAATAGGCGATAAACCTGGACTAGAGTCTTGTGTGGTTAGTCAGGTCGTGGCCGACACCCTCGCCAGGCTTCCGCTTGAAGGTTGCCGAGATACATGACGTGTACATGGCGGTAAGTGGCGAGAGCGTGTGTGAAGAAGTACACCCCTGCAGGGTTAACATGATCTATTCGAATAGCCAGGTCCGCGGTTATGGACTTCTTGGATGCTTACATGGTACATAGACAACTTGAAGTGGATACTATAAAATGCTCAAGACAAGTGTGAGTGCTATGGATGGCCTTCTCGTAGGGAGACGGGAATGAATCCATAGTGGTGTATTGTGTGGTGATTAGTGGACTCGTGTACGTTGTCTCACCTCCAGAGTTTCTGGTAGTCGTAGAACAGGATAGCCACAGAGTCAAAACTGGCTTGCTGCAACTAAACCCCACATTACCTCTTGATACAAATGCATGTATGATAGGATCTGATGTAAGTCTTGCTGAGTACCTTTGTACTCATGTTGCTTTATTTATGTTATTGCAGCGGAGACTTCGGTCTTACTAGTGTTCTCGTGGACTTCGACTAGTAGCTAGTACCTCAGCTACGATCTTGATCGGATGTTGTAGATAGTCAGGCTTCCAGCCTTTTTCATTTATAGATGTCTGTACCCAGACATGTAATGCTTCCGCTTGTTGCTTGTATGCTCTGTATGACGGGTCTTGTGACCCCTGTTTGCAATAAATGCTATGATGGCTCTTCTGAGCCTTTATCTATATAATTGTTGAGTTATGCTGTGATGCCATGTTGTACAGCACATACTTGCATGTTATGCGTACGTGTAATGTGTAGTGCTATGTGTGGGATCTGACTATCTAGTTGTTTATCTTTAGTAGCCTCTCTTACCGGGAAATGTCTCCTAGTGTTACCGCTGAGCCATGGTAGCTTGCTACTGCTCTGGAACACTTAGGTTGGCCGGCATGTGTCCTTCTTCGTTCCTGTGTCTGTCCCTTCGGGGAAATGTCACGCTTTGAGTACCGGAGTCCTGTTAGCCCGCTACAGCCCGGTTTACCGGAGTCCTGCTAGCCCAGTGCTACAGCCCGGACCCACTTGCTGATGACCGACACGTTCGAAGCTGGGTCATGGATGCCTGTCCCTGTAAGTCTGTGCCACTTTGGGTTTACGACTAGTCATGTCAGCCCGGGCTCCTTTTCATATGGATGCTAGCGACACTATCATATACGTGAGCCAAAAGGCGCAAACGGTCCCGGGAAAAGGTAAGACGACACCCATGGGGATGCCGTGCGTGAGGCCGCAAAGTGATATGATGTGTTACCGGCTAGATCGATGTGACATCGAGTCGGGGTCCTGACACACGTGATCCGTAGATGGATCTCGATTGCCTTGCCTTGTCCTCCAATATGTCTCGCAAGTCCGGCGCGTTCCCTCTTGGCTTCGTACTTTTGGAGCGATGCCGGGGTACGGTATTGGCTGGGGGCCTGGATGCCTCTTTGTCACGACCACAGGGTGGTCGGTCAGCCATATCGTGCGCTGGTGATGGGGGTATGTATGCTTCCTCCTCTAATCCGGGGAGCAGCTTGCGTCTTGGGTAACTTTTGGAGGGGCGTTTGATTTTATACTCTTCGGCCGCGAGGACCTCGGTCCATCGATCGGCCAGCATGTCCTGATCAGCTTGGAGTTGTTGCTGCTTTTTCTTTAGGCTGTTTGCTGTGGCAATAAGCCTGCGCTTATAGCGCTCTTGTTCGACGGGATCCTCAGGTACGACGAATTCATCATCGTTGAGGCTTGCCTCGTCTTCAGAGGGAGGCATATAGTTATGATCCTCAACCTCTTCGTCTGCCGCCCTCTCATGAGGGCTTGCTTCTGCATCCTCCTACGCTGAGTCTTGCTAGAGGGGATTGTCTTCGGCACTCTCTGGAGTATTATGATCTCCTGTGCGGGAATCTCCATTCTTGCTGTGGCGGGATTTAGAGCGGCGCCGCTGACATCGGCGTTTGGGCTGCTTCTTTAGAGAGTCTGCCTCTGCTGCTTCTTCGCCATCCCCGTCTTTTGGGGTGTCCACCATATATATGTCATATGACGAGGTGGTCTTCCAGTGCCCTGTAGGCGCTGGTTCCTGTTCGTCTCCGGCATCGTCGTCCATAGCGTCGATGTCGTCGGAGTCGTAGTCTAGCATGTCGGTTAGATCGTCGACAGTGGCTACAAAGTGGGTATTGGGTGGGCTCTGAATTTCTTCGTCGTCCGTACCCCAACCATCCTGGCCATAGTCCGGCCAGGACTCTCCTGATAACGAGAGATGCTTTAGTGAATTCAGCATATTGAAAGATGTCCGCGGCGGTGAATTCCATAACCGGCGCCCAATCCGGATTGATTGGTAGGGGCGCGGGAGGTTCGGAGTCCGGCGAGGAGTCCGGCCCCTCGGAATCACGAGTTTCGCAGGGGACAAGATCAGTGTTCGGCTCCATTGCCGTGGATGTTGAAGCCCCCAGGGCGGCGTCTATCCACCGGCCCTCGATCTGGGCGATCGGCTCCGGGCTAATAGCCGAAGCGGATCCGTGTGCGTCCACCAAGGCACTGTTCGGTGGCAGAGCTAGATCATGCCCATCGTCACAGTGCGGCGCGCTTGGCTGTGGCTCGAGTCCGTCAAAGATCAAGTCTCCACGGACATCGGCCGTGAAGTTCAAGCTTCCAAATCTGACCTGACGGCTAGCGGCGTAGCTTTTGATCTGCTCCAGATGGCCAAGTGAATTGGCCCGCAGTGCGAAGCCGCCGGATACGAAGATCTGTCCGGGGAGAAAAGTCTCACCCTGGACAGCGTCGTTGGTTGAAGATGCCATCAAGCCTATCGGTGACAACACAGAGGAACTCTCAATGAAAGAACCAATGTCGGTGTCAAAACCGGCAGATCTCGGGTAGGGGATCCCGAACTATGCGTCTAGGCGGATGGTAACAGGAGACGAGGGACACGATGTTTTTACCCAGGTTCGGGCCCTCTTGATGGAGGTAAAACCCTACGTCCTGCTTGATTAATATTGATGATATGGGTAGTACAAGAGTGGATCTACCACGAGATCAAGGAGGCTAAACCCTAGAAGCTAGCCTATGGTATGATTGTTGTAATGTATGTTGTCCTACGGACTAAAGCCCTCCAGTTTATATAGACACCGGAGGAGGCTAGGGTTACACAGAGTCGGTTACAATGGTAGGAGGTCTACATATCCGTATTGCCAAGCTTGCCTTCCACGCCAAGGAAAGTCCCATCCGGACACGAGCCGGAGTCTTCAATCTTGTATCTTCGTAGTCTTGGAGTCCGGCGGATATTGATAGTCCGGCCGTCCGGACACCCCTAGTCCAGGACTCCCTCAGTCATCTTGCCTGAAATCCCACTAGGAAGAAGAATGAGTCCATGAAGAAGACGAACGGGTGAAGCCGAACCAAGCGTAGACAAACGAATCCTCACGAACGCAACGAAACGGGAACTATCGAGAAGAAGCACACAACATGGTAAACACACCACACATAAACATGGCATGATGCACAATCAAGTATGATGCATGTCCGGGTTTAAAGAGGCATGGCATGGCAAAGTGCACAAACAACACTACAAGTTAAGTGGAGCTCAATATGCAACGAGTTCCATATTGACGAAACACCACATCAATTTATTTAGTTCACTCTCATTTAGGCACACAACAATATTAAATGTTGTTAAACATGGCAAGAGGTGAAGCATAATAAAACTACCTATCTAGGCAAGTTTAAATGAGGCCGGAACAACGAACAACAATATAGGAAAATCCCCATATGCATATTTCTAATTTGGTACTGTTTTGACCTAATCCATATTTTAAAGTTGTTAAACAGGAAAATAAGGTGGACCATGTTATTCTATGCATTTTTCCACCCCATTTACATATAAAGAACATTTAAAACCGAGCTGCGGTTAATTAGTTATGAAATAAATCATTTTAGCATGGCATTTTAGCAAATTTAAACAAACAGCATTTTAAGCATTTTAAACATGGATGAAAGTTGGATATTATGAATCTAGATGAAATTTTAGGCATTTTACATATATAAAACATTTAAACCGATGCATGGTTAATTAGTTAGTACATGCATGAACATGAGGGTTTTTCTGTAAAACAGTAAACTCTGGATAAATAGCTAAAATCGTCCAGAGGGAAAAAACATGCGTTGGGCCGAAACTGACTAGCCCAACAGAGCAGAGCGGCTGTTGGGGGCTGCTCACCCATGGGCTCGGCCCAGTCGGTGCAGCAGGCCGGCTGAGGAGGCGCTAGGGCAAGAGGCTGCTGGGCTGATGCGGGTGAAGGGCGATGCGGTGGCCCACGCACGCTGGCGGCACGGTCAACGCGAGGCACGAGGGAGCTGGCGCCCTGTCCTCTGCTTGCATGAAGCAGAGGCGCCGTGAGGCGGGACTTGAGCAGCTGGAGGCCTGAAACGGCAGCGCGGCGGCGGGATCCGGCCAGGAAGGGCCGTGGCTGGAGGAGGAGGCGGATCCAGCCGGATCCAAGGCAGCGGACGGCGTTGAAGAGCTCAGGCGGCCATGGCGGTTGCTGCTGCTCCTGCAGAAACCTGCAAAAGAGAGAGGTGAGGCATGAGGATGAGAAAGGAGAACCATGGAAGGAGGGGGATGCAACGGGGCGACCTGGCTGGACGGGCTTGACGGCAGAGGGAGCTCCGGTGGAGCTGCTGCTTGTGGGGCTGCATGGCTGTGGCTGCGGGCTCCTGGCGCCTTGGCCGTCAGGGTCCTGCGAGAGAGAGAGATGTGAGATCAGGAGAAAGAAGGAAGAGAAGGAGGGACCGAGGGAGAGGGCGCGGGGTCGGCTTGGGGCTGCTGCTGCTGGTCTCAGGCGCGTGAGAAGGGAGGAGCTCGTGCGCGAGGGTCCTGGTGACGCGGTTGCCGGCGACGGTGGAGGCGCTGCTCAGGGATGAACGAGCAGAGGAGGGGAAACGAGGAGGAGAAGGAGCCTGGTTTTGGTTGGTCGATCGGGAAGGGATGGATCCCAAGGAAGAGGATCGGTGGTGGCTGGTTGGTTCGAGGGTGAAAATGAGGGGAGGATTTTGGATCAAGAGGAGATCCCGAGGAAGAGGGGACGGGAGGAGTGGCGGCGGCGCAATGGGACAAGGCTCCTAGGATCTAGGGTTGGTCTTTTTATATAGCAAAAGAGTTTTAGGAAGGGACTAGAATGACCCTCGGATCGTAATCGGAAGGCTGAGGAAAAATAGGGTTAGGACATCCAATTAAGAAAACGGGGATGTTTTATAGATGTTGGGGGATGATCCGAACCCAACGGTGATGACTGTCCAGGTCGGGTTCGGGGGAGTTTCGGACACGCGCGAGAGGGGTCAAGAGAGGTCAACGAGGACAAGGGTCTGACAAAATAACAACGGAGGCAAAGAGAGAAAGGGCAACTGCGAACGCCTACGAGTTTTTATGAAAACATGCAAATGCAATGCGCATGATGCTATGAGATGAGATGCACGCCAAGAACAAAATGCAAAAAAAAGACAAAAACCCCAACCACGGAGGAAATATCATATCGCATCTCCGGAAAAGGCAACAGTTGGAGTTACGAATATGGAAAGTTGTATCCGGGGCTTTACACCGGCGCTCGCTTGCGGCGGATGATGGTGTGGAATACGTACTCGAGCGCGCCCAGGAGCGTCACGCTCTTCGCCAAGGGTTTCTCCGGAGGGCGGCTGACGCGGTGAGCCTGCTTGGTGAAGAGCTTGCTGATGAGGACGCGCGCCTTGAGGCCGAGGGCCTGCGCGTGGTTGCAGAGAGGCGCGAGCTGGAGGAGGCTGTCGCCCTCGCGTGCCGTCAGCGCGATCTCGATGATGAGGAGGCCAAGGCGTCGCTGGCGACCTCTCGGGAGGTCCGTTCCCGGGCCATCGAAGAAGCCCGGGAAGCTGACCAGCGGCAAGAAGCCACGGAGGAGTGGGCACGGGAACTCCTGGCCTGGTGCCGGTCATTGGAGGAGCAGGTGGAGCTGCGTGAGGCGGCCCTTGCGTCGATGAAGGTGGTCTCCGGCGACCCAGCGGAGCTCCAGAAGTGTGAGGAGGCGCTGACGCTGGAAGCCGCCGAACGCGCACGCGAGTACGAGCGCTTGGAGACGAGAGAGCGCTTGGTGACACGGGCGGGGGACGATGTCGCTGCGCGGGAAACCCGTGTCTCGGAGGAGGTCGGACATCGGGTGGCGACGGCGCGCCTGAACCTCGAGCGCGAGTTCGAGGAGAGGCTGGAGTTGATCCGGACTGAGGCCGAAGGTAGGACCACCGTCCTGAGGACCAAGCTGGAGGAAGCGACGCGGCTGGTTGATGCTTTGCGGCTACACTTGAGGCGGCGCAAGGGGAATCAACTACTTCCCACGCCGAGGCGCTTCTTCTTCGCCAACGGGTGGACGAGGCTGAGCCCGTCGCGCGCCAGAATGCGGACAAGATACGTCAGCGGCGGCTCCTGGAACATGAGCACGCCCCCATGCTCACCACGCTTCAGGAGAGAGCCAACACGGCCTTGGGTAACATCTGCGATGCGGCCGTTGGCGAGCCGCACACTGTTAACTACGCCGGCAACCTTCAGTTCTTCACCGACATCGTGACACAGCTGGAGGCGCGATCGGCCAGAGCCAACAGGTTGGTGGAGGAGAGGAGCCGAGCCCTGCTCGGGCGCGCCTTTTCTCGCGTCTTCAGCCATCTCCGGAACATGGACCCTCACTTCGACTTTGATGCCGCCATCGCCCCAGTCCCCCAGGCCGTCCGGGACAACCTGGCGTACTGGGTGGAGGACAACATGGACGCTCTTGTCAGGGCCTTCGCTTCAGATGACGATGACGCGATCGTGGCCGCCGACGAGGGCGGCGTGGTGAATGGCCCTGACACCGCCGGCGACAACGCAGGGGGCGATGGTGAGGCCAGCGACGCCAGCGACAGTTCTGGCGGTCCTCCCGAGGATGCATTGGGGGATTTATCCGACTGACAGCGTATTGCTCCTGTTTCCTTACCCTGCATGAATAGAACTCAGGCTTTTGTCCTGATGATTGTAACAACATTTTTAGGAGGGGATGCCCCTCATGTAAAACCAATGTTCAGCGTACTAGTTAATGCTACATCACCCATAGGCCCGTGCCAAATGGTTGGCTAGATGACGAGCTAGCTGGCTAGTTTACTTTTGTCCCGTGCGGGTCTTGAGATAACTTGTGGGAGGCGGTGGTGCCTCGAATGCCTCCTGATCGAATCCGTAGGATCTGCGGTGAGAAACCTGTTGAGAGGATATGACAGTGGCAGTCTGGGCTGCACGCAAGCTAGGCCAGACCCGGCTCGTGAGGGGCTCACGAGGGGAGGCAGCTGAGGCG
The DNA here is from genome assembly GCF_018294505.1 of Triticum aestivum. NCBI lineage: Eukaryota > Viridiplantae > Streptophyta > Magnoliopsida > Poales > Poaceae > Triticum > Triticum aestivum. The sequence goes on along the minus strand of NC_057801.1, from coordinate 219,462,915 downwards.
AGGTTGTAACCAAAACGCGAGAGATTGATCGAATGAGACTAAGCACCCCTTCCCCAAACACACGCAACTCTAAAATTCGAGTCCAACTTAAATCCAGCGGGGGAAAGCAACAACCAAGCGAAAAGCAATGAAAGCAAACAAAAGGCCGCATCCGGCACCTAGTCTACTCTTGTACGTCTTCTCACCAGCGCAGAGCTAAGTGCTGCCATTGGGCGTGGGAGGGAGCCCCAGGGCCTGAGGCCGACACCCCTGAGAATTCGGGGTGTGTACAGCCCCACTCATTATTACGTGAGAGTGTCACAGGGCGGTGAGCTTCACAGGCACTGGGCCTTCTTCACAGGTACCGGCCTTGCTTCATATCACCTGACGAGGGCCCCGCCTTGCGCCACACTCTAGTGCCATCAACGACGACCGGAAACCAGGACGCCGCCGATGGGGTAGAGCGGTCGCCAGCGGCTCCCCCGACGACCACAGGTCCTCCGCCAGGGGCAGGCCCTGAGGCACCTCCCCAGCGGAGGGCCTACCTCCTGGGAACGCCTTGCTCCGAACACTGCGGTGGTGATGTCGGATCTCGGCCCCTCTCCTGCATCCCCCGACGCCCTCCTCCTGAGGGGTAAGAGGCCGCGGGAGCGGGGCAGCTGCTCGCTGTGGCGACCTGCACCTCCTGCGACACATGATTAGTGTATGCCTGCTCCTGAAGGATTAGTGGTACCCGATAATCGTTGCTTCCAGCGTGGCCGGTGGGGCCGTCCCTGGGTTCCTGGAAGAGCTCAGCTTCTGGCGCCTCATCCCCCCAGCTTGGACTGAGGAGCGGGCCTTGTTCGCCTTCACGCGGGTGCCCTTGATCCATCATGTGGGGCACGTACTCTTCTGGGGCCGTCATCCCGAAGGCTGCACCATAGGGCTCCGCGTACCATGCAGCTCTGCTTGATGTGCCAACCTGGGGATGGTAGCGCGGCGGCCCATGGGGGCCGTGGGTCGCGACGAGTCCTTCTTCGCTGGCGGGGAGCGGAGTCAGTGCTGTCGCCGGCCCGGTGTTGACAGCTTCACTGGTGTTGGAGTAGCCTTGGAGCCTGCGGGTGCACTGGTGCCCCCGTGCGGGCCTCCCTAGGCCTGAGGCGGGAGCTGAGTGCAGAAGGGGTGACCCCACGAGGCGGCAAAGCCCAGGAGCTCTGCTACCCACTCTAGCAGCACGTCGCGGCCGCCTTCCATCAGCCTGCACTGCAGCAGCTCTCGGGCCACCGTGAGCGCGGCCCTTGAGTTTGCCTGCTCCCGGCGGGTGTACGGCGTCGTGGCCGCGGCGTGGTTGGAGGCCCTTGCTGCCGACCGCGTCTGCCGTGGTGTGAGAGCTGTCGAGGCTTGTCCGCGCCGCCCGCGGCCCGCAGCGCCCTGCGGACCGCGAGCTGCCTTGGTCGCCCGGGGCGAGCGGCTCTGCCCGGGCGGGCCAAGACGCCCAGGGATCAGGGTTGCCCGCCTGGTCTCCGGACATGGTGATGACGATGCGACGGGACGCGAAGTGGTAGAAGGTGGATCCCGGCGCACCCCTACCTGGCGCGCCAAATGTCGGATTTCGGGTTCCGGCAGACCCTTGGGATTCGAACACTGGGGTGCGCGCGGAGATTTCACCCTCTATCTACCTGCTCCTTGCCGAATCGCTAGGATCTAAACTACGAAAAGAACAACACAAGAAACATAGGGTTAATACTGGTTCAGGCCACCATTGTGGTGTAATACCCTACTCCAGTGTGTGGTGTGGTGGATTGCCTCTTGGGCTGATGATGAACAATACAAGGAGGAACAGCCTCGCGAGGATATGTTCTTGGCTGGTGCGACGAACTGCTAGGAGGAGTTCAGTCGCTCTATCTACTGGTTTCTTGGTGAGGATCCAGATGCCCTACCCTGGGGGTGGCTAGTCCTATTTATAGTCAAAGGCCCTGGGCCTCTCCCCAAATATTGAGCGGGAAGGGCGCCAACAATTGGCCATTTTGAAGGGGAGCAGCGGGTACACCTATCCTGACTAAAGTTGATCCTCGCCTGCCAAAGGCTCTGGTGGTGACGCCTGCTTGGGCTCCACAATGACTTCCTCCCTGCCGTTGGGCCGGTCTTGGTCTTGTTGCACCGAAATGGATGCCTTTGCTTGATGCTCTCGCCTGCGGTTGCTCCCTTTGCATCAAAGAGGAAAGGAGGACACTGCACGGGCTGGCGCCCGACTGGCGCCCTTGGTCGTCATGGCTTGCATCATGGGCACCTCGCGAGGTACCCTGCCTTGAACTCTCCGCCTCCTCGTGAGCCCGCCTGACGAGGTCGTGCCTGAGGAAGCTCCCTGTCGTCTGCCCCGCGAGGCTTGGTCCCTCGCGAGGGTCTTGAGCTTGTGTTGATGAAGATGGGTCGCGCTGGGCCCCCTTTGAGCCACGCCGCAGGCCGCAGGCAGGCATGTCTGGGGACCCCCATTCCTAGAACGCAGACAGTATAGGACAGTAGCATTTCTAAAATGGTTGCATTGATTCATTTTAATAGAGAAATTCTCTTAAAATTGTTCAGTAGTTAATTCTAAGAGTGGCATTGCTTAATTTTACCAGTGGCATTAGATTAACAAAAAGCATAAACAGTTCAAGGCGAGAGTGGGCGCAACAACACCATGTGCTTCCATCTACTTATAAAGGGGGTGATGCAGAGTTTGTTGTAACAAAGAAACAAGCATCATGTGTGGGTTGGAACAATTTTTGCTCACTTAATGGTAAAAGACAGCAGTTCAATAGCTTCAATTCAACATCTCAAAGCACATTGCACAATCATTTGGATGAAAGCCTGTACTGACCTTTCATGAGACGAACATGATCAAATACGAATCTACCAACACGAATAGGAAATCCAATCTCGCTTTTTGCAGTTGCACTAAAATCAAGCAAAGTTGTCGGTGCAACATTTAAGTTCACTATAGCAACAAGTTGAATAGATATCCCTGTTTTAACAGAGGAAAAAAAAGGAAATAATTACTTGCCAATAAATTAGGATGAAAAAAAGGCGACAAAAGGAAGCATCTAACTTTTCTTGATGGAAAACAAAGTAGGATAGTAGCATTTCTAAAACGGTTGCATTGATTCATATTAACAGAGACATTCTCTTAAAACAACATTCATTAAAAATGTAATTTACTTTTAATAGTGTCATTGCTTCAATTTTCCAGCGGCATTCTTAGATTAACAACAACAAAATAGTTGTATGGTACATGGGACATGGGACATGCCAGCACCATGTGCATCCACACGTATAAATGGGTGATGCAGAGTATGTTGCCAAGTAGCATATCGGCGTTGGTCCCATATTTGTTCTCTTTCAACATTTTCCCTATGTGAGGGCAGCAAATCTAGTCCTGCACAAACTACCCGACCCCCCAGTTTCTTCCCTTTTTCAACAAAGAGATCAGTTCCTTACAGATGTGTGTACTGGGTTACCCCTTTGTCCCCTTTTTGACCTAGAAAGCTGCTGGATAGCCTGTCTATACTACTTTCCCTCCCTCCTTTCCTCGTTGAACCATGTCCTAGATTCATGCTCCACCCCACCATACCCGTATTTCCTCTTTGAACAAGACCTAGATTTGACTACAGAATCGAAAAAGATCTGCATGTAGCTAGAGCAATGACGGTTTCAAAGAAACTTATACCTTAGGGTCGTCGGGATGTGGCTAGGCGTGCGGTGGGAGGCCGGATCTGCCCACACTACGTACGACACCGAGGAAGAAGGGGTCGGTGGCCCTCCTACACAGGCGCTGGGTGAAAGAGTACATCACAGCCAGCAGTGGATTGCCTCCCTCGCTGAAGGCGATAGAGTGAACGTTGCAACTCCTCCCCTTGCCAGTGCGATGGGATCTGGATGGCTCCTTCACCAGCTGTGAGGGGGGAGAGAGAGACAAAGACCAATGCAATCTTGTTTAGATCTGGTGAAGAGGGTGAGAGACTGTGAATATAGCAAACCCTAGAAAAGGAATGCTAAGCCTCCAACGTGAATATATATATGTAGTGCGGCGAGAGTGTGGAGAGTGCAAACCCTCGCGAACAAGCGCTGAGGCTCCAGCTTATATAGTACTACATATATACTGTATTATAGACTAAGCTCCGGTGCCTTAGGCTAGTCATAGTGGGGAGTAACTTAGACTAGTAACATACATATGTTACTAGTCCATGTTACCACCTTCATAGTGGGAAGTGTCATAGGTGTAGTAACATGCATATCTTTATTTATTGCTTTGTAGACTCATTTCATATTGGGAACCGCTATGTGATGGTAACATATTATGTTACTCTATTTGTCTATCTCCTCTTTGATTACATGACACATCATATTTTTTACTTATGTGGCATATATGTTACTCCTTATATTACTCCCACTATGAGTAGCCTTAACTGCATCTGCCTTTGGCTGTATGACAGGTGGGCCAGCCACATTTTGGGCCCACATGTCATACACCCAAAGGCAGGTGCACTAAGTAAATTAAGTTGCGTGCATATAGTACTCGTGTAGTAATGTCACATCCCTAGCTTCTGGTAATGCTCTAGGCTAGCTTCATGTGTGCATCATGTTTAAATTCTGAAATTTGAACTGAGGAATTTTGGAAGCCTCAAAAACTTAAATAAAAGAGGGGCAAAACCCTTGAAATCTCATTCATTGCTCCAAAATGCTCTTCTTAAATGTTTGATAATTTTTGGTAAGGGTTCTGGTCCCAACCAAAATATTGAACATTTTTAAGGATTTATTTTTGAGACTTTGGATTTAATTCATTAGCTATTTGAATTTGAATTATATTCATATAATTAGAATATAATTTCAAATACCCCTGAAATATTTTATAAGCTTTTGGAAAAGTCCATCTAGCAATATAAAATATTCAGAGGAGTTTTTGGCATTGTTTGAATTATTTTAAAAATTCAAAACAGTGGCAAAATAAATTAAATAAAACAAAACAGAAGAAAAAAATAAAACAGAGAAAGGGAGAGAAGGCCACCTGGGCCACCTACCTGGCGCCACTTACCTGGCCCAGCTCCCCCAGCCGGCCCAGCCCACCTCCTCTCCCTTGTCCTCTTCCTCCTCTGCCAGGAGGACGAACAGAGGCGAGGCGTGGCGCGCGCCGACGCTGCCTCGGCCACCTCCTGCTTCCCCTGGCCACCTCCTGCTTCCCCTGGCCGCGTGGATGAATGCCCCGGTGTCGTCCCGATCCGCCCGACCTCTCTCACTCTTCCCCTGCTCCCTCTCTCGCCGTTTCCCACCTCACCGAACACGCTCGCCGCCGCCGACAAGCTCCCTCGTGGCCACCGGCCACCCCTAGCCTCGCCGATGCGCTCAAAGGCTCCGCCTCGACCCCCTCCTTCCTCCCCACCGACCCACGGCCCTCCGGAAGCCCTGCAACGCCGCCACCATCGCCGTTCCGTCGCCGGCCACCGAAGCTCACCGCCGTCGATTCGTGACGTCTGGCGCGTCCCCGAGCCCACTGAGCCACCCTGCTGCCCCCCTGTGAGCTTACCGTCGTTTCCCCTCACCTCTCTCTCTCGCGCGCGCCCTGTAGCCGCCGCCCCACGAGCACCCGAAGCCGCCGTCCGCCATGGCCGGCGAGCTCCGTGCCCCGAGCACCTCTGCCTCGCATAGCAGCTCCGACATGCTCCTGCCGCCCTTTAGGTGCTGCCTAGCACCTCCGTTCACCCATCTATGAGCTGCAGCACCACACCCGCACTTAGCCGAGCTCCGGCCGCCGCGGAAGTGGACGCCGCCGTCGATCTGAGTCGTCTCCGGCAACCCCACTAGCACCAGAGGACGCGGACGAGGCTCGGGGTTCCAACGGTGCCATCCGCGCCTCGATCCGTGGCCTGTGCTGCGATTCCGCGCATCGCCGCCGTCTCGGGCCTCGCCGGCGTCATGTCGCCGGTGGATTAGCCCCGGTTGACCAGGGATTTGACCCCCCTGGGTCACTGACGTGTGGGCCCGTCCCCTGCTAACTCTTGGTTAAGATAATAACTAATGTTAACTAAGACACTGACTCACTGACATGCGGGCCCCGCCCGGCTAACCAAGTTAGTTAGGATTAATCTTAATTAGGTTAGTTAGTCCAGACACTGACACGCAGGGCCCACAGGTCAGTTTGACCTGGACGGCGCCCGTTGACCTGCTGAGGTCAGCATGAGGTCATGCTGGCACAATAATTCTTTTCTGGATTTAAAAATAATCAGGAAATTTCAGAAAATGCCCTAAACTTCAATAAATCATAGAAAATTAACCGTAACTCCAAATTAAATAAATTATATATGAAAAATTATCAGAAAAATTCAAGGAATCCATCTGTACCATTTTCATGCATGTTGGAACAACTTATAGATGTTGTTTAGCACAAATCAATTAAATGGCATTTAAATATCCACATATGGAGTTTGAATTTGAATCTTGTATTCAAACCAACTTCATTTAATCTGTTGCTAGTTGCATTAGCCCAAAACACATTCATATTGCCATGTCATAGCATGCATCATATTGTGCATTGCATTGATTGTGTTCTTTTTGTTTGCCGGTATTTGTCCCCTCTCGATAGACGTGATACCGATGATGTGATCGTTGACACTGATGAAGACTCAATGTTATCTTCAGAAGTGCCAGGCAAGCAAAACCCCCTTGTTCATTCCGATAAAATCCCACTCTCTCGCTCCTGCTCTCTTTTACTGCATTAGGACAACAACGACATATTTGTTACTTGCTGCGGTAGCTGAACCCATTCATCCTTTGCATGACCTGTCATTGCCACAGTAAATAGATGAAACCCACTAGCATGAGTAGGAGTTGTTTGAGCCCTGTTGTGCCTACTCATTCATGTTTGTTTGTCATGCCTGCTACTACTTAGAGTTGAGTCAGGTCTGATTCATCGGGGATGAATCAGAGGTGTGTGAACATGTCCTACTTTGTGTGAGCTAAGTGTGTGAACACGATTTGGTAAAGGTAGCGGTGAGAGGCCATGTAGGAGTACATGGTGGGTTGTCTCATTGCAGCCGTCCTCAGGAACTGAGTTCTGTGTTTGTGATCCATGATTCAGTTACTACCATACATTGGGCCCTGAAATATGACCCCGCTCGACTTCTTATTCACCCTTGTCCTCTGTCCAGGAGTTGCAAGTAGTTTCTGGTGTTTGTAGCTTACTGGAGGCCGTGGACAGCGCTGACCGTAGGGGTGGGCTGTGATGTGGTAGGTACGTGGCACGGTGTACCGGATGCCCGTTTGGTATCTCGGGAACCCTGTTCACATCGTTTGGGGCTGTGAGCGAAACTCCGGCCGGATCTCCTCATGGATGGAACCCGAATAGGCGATAAACCTGGACTAGAGACTTGAGTGTTTAGGTAGGTCGTGGTCTACACCCACGTCGGCTTTCACTTGAAGTCTGCCGAGCACATGTCGTGTGCAGACGCTAAGTGGTGGAAACATGTATGAAGAAGTACACCCCTGCAGGGTTATCATCATCTATTCGAATAGCCGTGTCCGCGGAAAAGGACTTCTGGGTTGCTTATATCAGTTTATAGACAAGTGAAAGTGGATACTCTAAAATACGCAAGATAAGCGTGAGTGCTATGGATGGCGTTCTCGTAGGGAGACGGGAGCGGATCCATAGTGGTGTATTGATATGGTGAATATGTGGACTCGTGTGCGCCACCTCAAAAGAGTTACATTGCAGTCGTAGTTCAGGATAGCCACCGAGTCAAAGCTGGCTTGCTGTAGTTAAACCCCACCATCCCCTTTGTTGATAATGATGCATATGTAGATAGTTCTGATGTAAGTCTTGCTGGGTACATTTGTACTCACGTTTGCCTATTTTATGTTTTTGCAGAGAGATTTCGGTCTCGCTAGTAGTACCGCGTGGACTTCGATGTTTAGCTTGTTACCTCAGCTACGATCTTGTGCCCCGGCAGGATCTGGTAGATAGTCAGGCTTCTCAGCCTTTTTCAGTTATAGATGTCTGTACCCAGACATGATAGCTTCCGCTTGTGCTTTGACTTGTATGCTCTGATTGTTGGGTCATGAGACCCATGTTTGTAATATCTCGCTCCTCGGAGCCTAATGAATAAATACTTGAGTCGTAGAGTCATGTTGTGATGCCATGTTGTATTTGCACATATCGAGCATATTGTGTGTATGATTGAAATGCTTGGTATGTGTGGGATCTGACTATCTAGTTGTTTGTCTTTAGTAGCCTCTCCTACCGGGAAATGTCTCCTAGTGTTTCCACCGAGCCATGGTAGCTTGCTACTGCTCCGGAACACTTAGGCTGGCCGGCATGTGTCCTTCTTCGTTCCTGTGTCTGTCCCTTCGGGGAAATGTCACGCGATGAATATCGGAGTCCTGTTAGCCCGCTACAGCCCGGTTCACCGGAGTCCTGCTAGCCCAGTGCTACAGCCTGGATTCACTCGCTGATGACCGACACGTTCGATGCTGGGTCATGGATGCCTGTCCCTGTAAGTCTGTGCCACTTTGGGTTTACGACTAGCCATGTCAGACCGGGCTCCTTATCATATGGATGCTAGCGACACTGTCATATACGTGTGCCAAAAGGCGCAAACGGTCCCGGGCAAAGGTAAGGCGACAACCGTGGGAATACCGTGCGTGAGGCCGCAAAGTGATATGAGGTGTTACATGCTAGATCGATGTGGCATTGAGTCGGGGTCCTGACAGCGTTGGTATCAGAGCTTGACTGCCTGTAGGATTACCAAGCCAAACTGGTCGAAGTTGAGTCTAGAAATTCTTTAGTTATATAAGGGAATTGATTGTGGGATGGAACGTAAGGCTCTTTTTACTCCTTATACCTCATGGCCTTCTGATCTGAGTCATCATCTTCTCTTCTACGGGGATTAAGAACTAGGCTATCTCTTCTTTCTATCAGGATCACGTGTTACTAATCCGTAGACTTATAGAATTGTTGGAATTAAGCCTCGTTTCAGCTCCTATTACTTCCGTATGTTAATTGTTGATCTTGAAACCTTGATATTGTGTTTCTGGGTGGTTATGCCATCATTTTTGTGAATGTCTCAAACCTTTTTTGAGCATTTACAGCCGTTACGCTGTCCGAGTCATCTCAGGTCTCTAAATAGTCTGATGCAATTGCAAATCCTTTCCCTCTGGTTTCAATGTTCCTTTATGCCAGCTCAATCACACTAATTGTTGGGTTGAGGTATTCTACTGCCTCGACCTTTATGTTGGAGTTATTATTATGACCCTAGGTGTCTCAGGGGATCATCTAGTAGTCTAGCCATGTTTTGTGTTTCCAATGTGATGATTCTGGCCGTCATTATCGAAAGCATCCCGCGATGCCATTTAGTTAGTAGGTATTCTATTCCTGGGTTCTTGAACCCGAGACCCACCCTACTTACCTCGTGTTGGTAGTGTTGCTAGTTCCTTTAGGATATTAGTAACCTTTGCGATAGTCCTTGAAGTCCGTGGTATCTTCTTCTTCCAAATACCATGAACTACTTATGGCAGAAGTTCCTCGTTGAACTGAAATATCACAACAGGATTATTCTTGAGGAGTTCTCCATTCATAAATCGTGACTCTGCCAGTTCTACCTTTCTGCATGGGTTATCCGGAAGAAATATGTTGAACTTGGTTCGACATACTAATCTATGCATCCACAACTCAGAAAATTATATGTTCCTTTGAGTTGTCCCTCTTTAATTGTCTACTGACCTTCGTCTATCAATTGATAGTCAAGAGTATGCGTGCGTTCGTTTATCGATGCCTATTACTCTTGTGGTCCGTCAAGCCATTCTATCGCAGAATGACTAGGAGAAACAAACTCCAGTACCTCTTCCATATCCAGGATTGGGTCAAAGAAGTTGTGCTCCGCAGATCAAATTGCTAATCCATCTTTTGTTCTGTTCTACCTTGGAGTATTACCATCTTTATATCGGGATTGTTATAGGAATTGCACACCACCCTATGAACTCTTGGTACAGTGATACTTCTTGCCATCATTGTTCATCCCTCGGTTCCTGTGTTATTGTAACCGGAATGTCGACAAGTGAATCGTGATGTGTGAAATCAATACTCCTAGCAACCTTGTTGCTTGGTAGTTAAATGACAATAATTTCATTCTTAGCGTGTTGGTTATTGAATCATCATTCTAAGATTGATTGTGCTACCTAGTCCTTGTTCTCGGTGCACTCCTCGATCGATGAGTTAGGATTATCTTAAATCTTCGCTCTATTGATCATATCGTCTTGCCTCAAAAAGCAAGATTGTTCTCGAGCTTAGTAACATATCGGTGGTTCGTGATTTTTCGAATATCCTCTCGAAGGTATCACCAGGTTGTCACCTGACTGTTATGTTGAGCTCGTGATCAAGTTGGTTCATCCTGTAAACCACCCTTTCTCCAAGAATCCGTGTTGGATACCCCTGAGCTAGTTGGTTAAGCTAGACAACAACTTGGAGAGTTGGAAGATAAAAGCTTGCCTGACTTAGTTCGTTCCAGAGGGATATTCTTGTGTAGTGTGTGTTGAAGAAGGATGATATCTTCATCGATTGGTCCCTGTGATTAGTTGCTGGACCTATTGTCTTATCAATCCTTTGATTTGAGTGTGGGCTATCGTCAAATCAAATCAGTACCAACGATATTCGTAATGTTGTCTTACTCGTGGTTGATCCCTCGAGCATACATCATTATATCTTTTGGGTCTGACCAATGCTATCACTTGTTCACTTAACTATGGAATTCCTTTTAAAAGGAAACCCAGATGAATTGTTGTTGAGCCCATTGACAACATCCTTATCTCCTCCATGATCTTGTTGGACAACAAGTTAGTGTTGGAAACTTTTGAAAGCATTTTCTTCATGCTAGCTCATGAAGTATTTGTTTGATGAACGGAGTGACTTCCTCTTATACACGTGCATTTGGTGAAAGTTGCCGCCGTGAATTTGAGAAAGTTAGTTTTGCTTCTTCTGGAATCATCCCAAGTCAGTCATGCATATGTGCGAAGTATTCTGTGGTCTGGAGACTTGCAACCTCCATTCTATATGTGTCCCTAGCACACCAAGCCACTGATTGAGTTGTTCAAAGATAAAGGAGTCTGTCCAAGGTGAACTCTTTGGACTTCCACATGTGGAGACTTCGATGTCATTAATGATGGTTCCCCCTCCTGAACTCGGTAGTGTTTTATTATAAGACTACTTTGTGGTCATGCTTGTCTTGGACATCGTGTTCACATATTTGTAGCAGAACCAGCTCATGTTTTGGAGCTTGCTATCGTAGTTCATTCCCCGAGAATCTCGCAACGTCATCTCGTCGATTTGCGTTGCAAACTTTCATTTGTCTTCCTAGACTCGATGAGTCTGGAATATCCTGACACCAACCAGATCTGAATCTCAGGCAGATATGATGGTTGGAACATTTTCCAAGAACTATAATATTGGTCCCTCGATAACCGGTAAAGTGGATGTCGTGGCCAACACACCCAACCGGAAGACCTATTATTGTAGTATCTTGATTGAAGAAGTTGGCCACCTCCCCTAAGGATTTCGTAGGGTTTACTCCCTAGTTGCCCTATGGATTTTTGTGTTCCCGAAGTCCGACCTTTTTACTTGATGTTTTAGATATCCAACCATAATTATCTATGGATTACGCTAGCACATCAAGGAGAACATTAGAAGCGGAGTGCTAAATGTCTCTCGGTCGATCATCCAGATTTTATTTCCTTGGCCCCGCCAAGGGTGAAATCTGAGAAGGTGTTATCTTCCTTTGCATCTGCATCCTCCATCACCATTCATCATGGTAGTAAGTTGTGTTACCGGACCCTTGACACGGATGCTGGTAAAACCTTGATGATTATGGAATTGCTCAAGTTCTTGAGAGCACGCGCAAGTGCTAGGTTTAATCATCGGCATTAACTGTATAGCGCTCTCAGTTTCCTCGGTTATGCTATAACCATTCCAATAGTGGGATAACTCTCTATTGTTGAGCCTCTCCCCAGTTACTAGAATCATTCCCAGCATTTGCATTTTGTTCCCAGCTTGCACCGCCAATGTGCCATTCTACCATGGGTCGCTTCCATTTCCGGTGATAAGCAAAAATCATCCATTGCGTTGTCTTCAACAAGGTAATCCACATCATCCAAGTCCGAGTATGCCATTCTACCGACCCCCTCCAAACGATCGTTGTGAATTGCCTTAGGCTGGTATGAAGAGTTTCAATGATCTTTGAATCAAAAGTAATTCTTTTTGCCACCTAAGGTAATAATCTACGAATCACCCTCCTCCAGGATGTTTCGTCGTGGTATCATGACCACTCAACTCCTCGCTACGTTGACAGTCGTTTACCACCTTCTTAAGTCTGGAATTGTTGTCTACCTAGTGAACCTCGTCACCTGCTCCACTCCATCCCTCTAGAGGTATGCTTCGTCTCTCAGCCCGAGAGATGGTCCTATGTCTCATTCCGTGAGTTGTTCGATCTTCGAGAAGATCGACCCTTCTAGAGTCTCCTTCATCCCTCCATGTCATGTTGACAGGATTTCTCAGAGCAAGACATCAAGACAATGATGGTGAATGAATCAACGTTCAACTGAAGTGCACCCTGGATCGTGAAGATTATACTAGTCTGCGTTACCCTTCACCTTACCCTACGCTTGAATCTCGGGACGAGATCCTTGTTTAGTGGGGGTGAGTTGTCACATCCCTAGCTTCTGGTAATGCTCTAGGCTAGCTTCATGTGTGCATCATGTTTAAATTCTGAAATTTGAACTGAGGAATTTTGGAAGCCTCAAAAACTTAAATAAAAGAGGGGCAAAAACCCTAGAAATCTCATTCATTGCTCCAAAATGCTCTTCTTAAATGTTTGATAATTTTTGGTAAGGGTTCTGGTCCCAACCAAAATATTGAACATTTTTAAGGATTTATTTTTGAGACTTTGGATTTAATTCATTAGCTATTTGAATTTGAATTATATTCATATAATTAGAATATAATTTCAAATACCCCTGAAATATTTTATAAGCTTTTGGAAAAGTCCATCTAGCAATATAAAATATTCAGAGGAGTTTTTGGCATTGTTTGAATTATTTTAAAAATTCAAAACAGTGGCAAAATAAATTAAATAAAACAAAACAGAAGAAAAAAATAAAACAGAGAAAGGGAGAGAAGGCCACCTGGGCCACCTACCTGGCGCCACTTACCTGGCCCAGCTCCCCCAGCCGGCCCAGCCCACCTCCTCTCCCTTGTCCTCTTCCTCCTCTGCCAGGAGGACGAACAGAGGCGAGGCGTGGCGCGCGCCGACGCTGCCTCGGCCACCTCCTGCTTCCCCTGGCCACCTCCTGCTTCCCCTGGCCGCGTGGATGAATGCCCCGGTGTCGTCCCGATCCGCCCGACCTCTCTCACTCTTCCCCTGCTCCCTCTCTCGCCGTTTCCCACCTCACCGAACACGCTCGCCGCCGCCGACGAGCTCCCTCGTGGCCACCGGCCACCCCTAGCCTCGCCGATGCGCTCAAAGGCTCCGCCTCGACCCCCTCCTTCCTCCCCACCGACCCACGGCCCTCCGGAAGCCCTGCAATGCCGCCACCATCGCCGTTCCGTCGCCGGCCACCGAAGCTCACCGCCGTCGATTCGTGATGTCTGGCGCGTCCCCGAGCCCACTGAGCCACCCTGCTGCCCCCCTGTGAGCTTACCGTCATTTCCCCTCACCTCTCTCTCTCGCGCGCGCCCTGTAGCCGCCGCCCCACGAGCACCCGAAGCCGCCGTCCGCCATGGCCGGCGAGCTCCGTGCCCCGAGCACCTCTGCCTCGCATAGCAGCTCCGACATGCTCCTGCCGCCCTTTAGGTGCTGCCTAGCACCTCCGTTCACCCACCTATGAGCTGCAGCACCACACCCGCACTTAGCCGAGCTCCGGCCGCCGCGGAAGTGGACGCTGCCGTCGATCTGAGTCGTCTCCGGCAACCCCACTAGCACCAGAGGACGCGGACGAGGCTCGGGGTTCCAACGGTGCCATCCGCGCCTCGATCCGTGGCCTGTGCTGCGATTCCGCGCATCGCCGCCGTCTCGGGCCTCGCCGGCGTCATGTCGCCGGTGGATTAGCCCCGGTTGACCAGGGATTTGACCCTCCTGGGTCACTGACGTGTGGGCCCGTCCCCTGCTAACTCTTGGTTAAGATAATAACTAATTTTAACTAAGACACTGACTCACTGACATGCGGGCCCCGCCCGGCTAACCAAGTTAGTTAGGATTAATCTTAATTAGGTTAGTTAGTCCAGACACTGACACGCAGGGCCCACAGGTCAGTTTGACCTGGACGGCGCCCGTTGACCTGCTGAGGTCAGCATGAGGTCATGCTGGCGCAATAATTCTTTTCTGGATTTAAAAATAATCAGGAAATTTCAGAAAATGCCCTAAACTTCAATAAATCATAGAAAATTAACCGTAACTCCAAATTAAATAAATTATATATGAAAAATTATCAGAAAAATTCAAGGAATCCATCTGTACCATTTTCATGCATGTTGGAACAACTTATAGATGCTGTTTAGCACAAATCAATTAAATGGCATTTAAATATCCACATATGGAGTTTGAATTTGAATCTTGTATTCAAACCAACTTCATTTAATCTGTTGCTAGTTGCATTAGCCCAAAACACATTCATATTGCCATGTCATAGCATGCATCATATTGTGCATTGCATTGATTGTGTTCTTTTTGTTTGCCGGTATTTGTCCCCTCTCGATAGACGTGATACCGATGATGTGATCGTTGACACTGATGAAGACTCAATGTTATCTTCAGAAGTGCCAGGCAAGCAAAACCCCCTTGTTCATTCCGATAAAATCCCACTCTCTCGCTCCTGCTCTCTTTTACTGCATTAGGACAACAACGACATATTTGTTACTTGCTGCGGTAGCTGAACCCCTTCATCCTTTGCATGACCTGTCATTGCCACAGTAAATAGATGAAACCCACTAGCATGAGTAGGAGTTGTTTGAGCCCTGTTGTGCCTACTCATTCATGTTTGTTTGTCATGCCTGCTACTGCTTAGAGTTGAGTCAGGTCTGATTCATCGGGGATGAATCAGAGGTGTGTGAACATGTCCTACTTTGTGTGAGCTAAGTGTGTGAACACGATTTGGTAAAGGTAGCGGTGAGAGGCCATGTAGGAGTACATGGTGGGTTGTCTCATTGCAGCCGTCCTCAGGAACTGAGTTCTGTGTTTGTGATCCATGATTCAGTTACTACCATACATTGGGCCCTGAAATATGACCCCGCTCGACTTCTTATTCACCCTTGTCCTCTGTCCAGGAGTTGCAAGTAGTTTCTGGTGTTTGTAGCTTACTGGAGGCCGTGGACAGCGCTGACCGTAGGGGTGGGCTGTGATGCGGTAGGTACGTGGCACGGTGTACCGGATGCCCGTTTGGTATCTCGGGAACCCTGTTCACATCGTTTGGGGCTGTGAGCGAAACTCCGGCCGGATCTCCTCATGGATGGAACCCGAATAGGCGATAAACCTGGACTAGAGACTTGAGTGTTTAGGTAGGTCGTGGTCTACACCCACGTCGGCTTTCGCTTGAAGTCTGCCGAGCACATGTCGTGTGCAGACGCTAAGTGGTGGAAACATGTATGAAGAAGTACACCCCTGCAGGGTTATCATCATCTATTCGAATAGCCGTGTCCGCGGAAAAGGACTTCTGGGTTGCTTATATCAGTTTATAGACAAGTGAATGTGGATACTCTAAAATACGCAAGATAAGCGTGAGTGCTATGGATGGCGTTCTCGTAGGGAGACGGGAGCGGATCCATAGTGGTGTATTGATATGCTGAATATGTGGACTCGTGTGCGCCACCTCAAAAGAGTTACATTGAAGTCGTAGTTCAGGATAGCCACCGAGTCAAAGCTGGCTTGCTGCAGTTAAACCCCACCATCCCCTTTGTTGATAATGATGCATATGTAGATAGTTCTGATGTAAGTCTTGCTGGGTACATTTGTACTCACGTTTGCCTATTTTATGTTTTTGCAGAGAGATTTCGGTCTCGCTAGTAGTACCGCGTGGACTTCGACGTTTAGCTTGTTACCTCAGCTACGATCTTGTGCCCCGGCAGGATCTGGTAGATAGTCAGGCTTCTCAGCCTTTTTCAGTTATAGATGTCTGTACCCAGACATGATAGCTTCCGCTTGTGCTTTGACTTGTATGCTCTGATTGTTGGGTCATGAGACCCATGTTTGTAATATCTCGCTCCTCGGAGCCTAATGAATAAATACTTGAGTCGTAGAGTCATGTTGTGATGCCATGTTGTATTTGCACATATCGAGCATATTGTGTGTATGATTGAAATGCTTGGTATGTGTGGGATCTGACTATCTAGTTGTTTGTCTTTAGTAGCCTCTCTTACCGGGAAATGTCTCCTAGTGTTTCCACCGAGCCATGGTAGCTTGCTACTGCTCCGGAACACTTAGGCTGGCCGGCATGTGTCCTTCTTCGTTCCTGTGTCTGTCCCTTCGGGGAAATGTCACGCGATGAATATCGGAGTCCTGTTAGCCCGCTACAGCCCGGTTCACCGGAGTCCTGCTAGCCCAGTGCTACAGCCTGGATTCACTCGCTGATGACCGACACGTTCGATGCTGGGTCATGGATGCCTGTCCCTGTAAGTCTGTGCCACTTTGGGTTTACGACTAGCCATGTCAGCCCGGGCTCCTTATCATATGGATGCTAGCGACACTGTCATATACGTGTGCCAAAAGGCGCAAACGGTCCCGGGCAAAGGTAAGGCGACAACCGTGGGAATACCGTGCGTGAGGCCGCAAAGTGATATGAGGTGTTACATGCTAGATCGATGTGGCATTGAGTCGGGGTCCTGACAATACTACTAATATATAGTGGAGTGATTTTCATATTCTCTCCATAACAATCATTTTAAATTGTGTAAGTATGAAATATAACTCTTTATTTAACGTACCAGTGAAGAAACCTACTACTTCCGATGAATTAACGATCCACGCGTCCTGGTCGCACTTCCTATCCTTCACGTGTGGTACACTACCCTCCCTTAAGTGAACAACCACACATGCGCGAGATTATCAGAAACGTATGAGAGTGTGTACAAATAAAGAATTTTAATTTCAATTATTAGAAAGGTTTGAGAGTATATACAGTTTACCCTCTCTCAGTAATTATGGTTTGTTGTGTTCAGCCTAAACTTGGTCAAACTTTACAAAGTTTTACTTAAGTCAAATCTAATATGTAGAGTAAATAAAAATGGAGGGCTACTACGTCCATCCAGGTTTTTAGTCCACACCATTTTTTTAATCAAAGTTAATAGCTGGACAAATAAAATTACAGGAGAGCTGAAGACAAAGTTGTGAGAAGGCTTAGAAATCAATACAAAACTTATGCTCTTAGTACCAACGTCGATCCTTCTTCGAGGAAACATTTGGTTCATAGCCAATTGTGTGATAAAATTGCACCAACGTGAAAGACGACTGCGTCTCCAACGCAACTAAGGTGAACTAATGAAGGATGTCATCTTTGTGGGTAACAAGCAAAGAGCACTGATGGAATACAACTTGTTCTTCGTGGAAAATTGATCAGCTTCACCAGCCGATGCAACCATGAGGCGCAACCATGAGCATCGATAGGTCATCATGGTGATGCATCATCCATTTGGCATCAAGTGGTGAGGCACCTATGAAGTTTGAAAAATCCTCATTGTGGTCTATTTCTTCTCAGTAATCAAGCTCAAGGAAGGAAGAACCACGTGGAAGAGGACAGTGAGGCGGAACAACAATGGCCATCCAATTTTGTGTAGTTCCACTAAAATTGAGGAAGACATGCCCGGGTATTGAGATACGTATCGCTGTTTGCAAAAATGTAAAAAGGGATATAGTGTTGTTACTTTGTTTTGGCAGTGGTACAAGATTAACAACCACATCTCAATTGTCAATAAGAATTAATGAAAAGTACACCAACAAACAGAAGCATCATGATTATCTTGATGGGAACGAAACCAGGATACCCGAGAAAAAAAGCATTTCTTCATTTAACTAGTGATAGTATTAGATTAGCAGCAGCAATAGGAGCGTATGGACAATGACCGCACAACCACCATGTACTTTTTGTCGAAACAACATGTATACCTCCAACGAGGCATAAACCAGGACAACTTTTCGAGTGGCATTTCCTCTATAATAGTAGGTGATGTTGGATCAGCCGACGAACCGTAGCTACTGTACATGGGGAGCTGGGGAGTAGTCGCATAGAAGAAAACCCGCATGAAGTGACCTGGGAGCTGGACCGGTACAAGAAGTTATACCTCAGGTGGGCAACATGTCGCTTAGACGGGCGGGCGGGATTTTCCCACACGAGGTAGCGAACAAGGGCATGGAGGACCTTCGTCCGCGCCAGGCCGGCTCCAAGAGGACGGTGCGCATCAGCTTCCTCCATCCCCGACGGCAGCAACATCAACACTGCACCTCCTCACCTCCTGCAGCGGACGGGATTCGACCGGATCTGTGACCACCGGTGAGTAGAGAGATGGAGTGGACACTGTCATCTTGTTTTGATATGGAGAGGGTGGGAGAGCGAGATGCGAGAAATCCTATCAAACAAGAGGCTATATATACAATGGAGTAAAAAATCTCCATAACAGTGGTTTTAAATAGAATACGCGCATTCCCAGAAAAAAAAATGGCAGATAATTTTTTAACGTACCAAGAAAGAAAATTCGATCAAAAACATGCCCCCGCTTCCAGGTAGCGAGAGTCGTCGTGCACACACACATAGACATAGACATCCATATCCGTGTTTACATAAAATTCCATCTCCATCTCCGTCTCCATCTCCAATCATATTTGTCCAACTGGCACATTATTTATGTTGTCAATTATATACACAACAATATTAACGTACAACATCTCCTATTTGCGGGCGTTCGGACCGCTGCCACGCCCGCTCCTAACCAACCCGAACCCTCTTCATCACCCTTGCGTGCTTCCCGCTCGAAATGATCAGTGCGGCATTCATGCCCGGCCAGAGCAGACACGACCTCTCACTGGCGCCGGCATTGAAGCGGTGCGCCGGTCGAGAGAGCGTCGCCCACGCCACTTCCCGGTGTAGGCGACTGCTCCGCATTCAAAGGTCACAATAGTCGGCCACAACATGCATGTAAAAAGGTCTTGGGAGTCTGTGCTATAGCTAGCTGTCCTCCCCCAACTTGTCAATCTCTACTAGTAGTGCTAGTACTCCATGGTGAGATCCATCGACAAGCAGGTGGGAAAGTTATCGCATACTTGGTTTGTGGTGAGTGGCATGCTGAGCGACTGTGTGGGGTGGAGCCATGGAGGAGGGTGAGACACGAACGTGACAGACGTGATTTAAATGTTGGTTTTGCTCGATGGCGCGATCCAACGAAATGAAACGTTGGTTTCTCTCCGTTTCCATTTTTTCTCTGGAAAAATGGAAACTTTCCAATCCATTTTCATTCCTACTCCTAGATTGCCTCGTTACAAAATTCCATCAAATACAAAGGAAAACTAACACGCATGCTGATACATCTCAATGATTCACAGATCGTAGCCAATATTTACTTCACAACTAAAGACAAAAGTTGTGAGAGCGTCTACAAAAGAAAAACTACTCATGGGGTCACTACGACTTAAACCCTAAACTCTAAACATGATTTAATTTCCTGGCTAGGTAGAAACTGTCTAACGAAAGACGGCTGGCACCCTCAGATCATACGATGCTTTTGTGCAGCTCCACTAAAATCGAGCTCAGCATCCCTGATGGCAAAGATATTAAAGAAGTGTGATTAGAATAATAGTACTGGCACTAGTTCATGAGACATAAACTCATCACAAATAGAAGCCGGTAGAAGTAGAGAAAGATCGACATGGAGATGGAGCTACGTGGGGAGCTGCGGCAGTGGAGCAAGGCGGCTCCAAAAAGAAGATGTACCTGGGACATCTGGATGTATCTAGAAGAGCGATTGGGACGCGGCATCAGCCCATACCACGGGGACCCCCGATTGGGACGCACCGACTGTGGGTTTTCTTCCTTGCCGATGTCGACCGCGTCTTCGCAGA
This sequence comes from Triticum aestivum, assembly GCF_018294505.1. Lineage (NCBI taxonomy): Eukaryota > Viridiplantae > Streptophyta > Magnoliopsida > Poales > Poaceae > Triticum > Triticum aestivum. The sequence goes on along the minus strand of NC_057801.1, from coordinate 219,442,846 downwards.
ACACTGTTTCCTTACCCCAGTGGTTGCATCAGGCTGGATGTGTGACCAGTGGTGCGGCCACCATCGTTCTATGCTTGTGAAGAGAGCAACCCAAGCAACACTACAAAAAAAGACACATCCGTGACATTTTGGGCCGAACGAAATTTTTTTCTGTCATACATATGACACTTCTATGACGATAATTGTGACAAAACCTGGTATCATCATAGATGTGGTGGGCTCCTACTTCTATGACAAAAAATCATGACAGAAAATGGGCTTTTCGTCCTGGGCGGTCCGGAGACGCAGCTGCATGACATTCTTTGGGCCATCCACGACGGAAAAAACCGTGGTAGAAGCGCGGGGGAGGAAAATTTCGGGGAGTTGCCGGTTACGGTGGGAGAGCGATGCGCGTTTCTCTCGTACAGGTACGCGCGTGTGTGCGAGGCGTTGGCGCTAACTGAACCCGAGCAAGGCATTGGGCTCTAACTAAACCCGAGCGATTGCACTGCAGGCTATGCATTACTGAACCCGAGCGATCGATCGATGGCTGTTAACTGAACCCGATGGAGCGATTCCTTCGCTACTCCTGCTAACTGAAGCCGATCGATGCTGCCTCTGGGATGAACAGTGAGCGTTGCCAGGGGGTTTGGATGAACAATGAGCGGTGGCGTTCCCTCTGGATGAACAGGAACCCATGGTGTGGAGGGCTGGATGAACAGTAGACGGTGGAGGGGTGGTTGAACAGGACCCCGTGTTGTGGAGGGCTGGATGAATAGTAGACGGTGGAGGGGTGCCCGTGGAGGGGTGGTTGAATAGTAGCCGGTGGAGTAGAGCGCAGTGGAGGCTGGATGAACAAGAGCCCGTGGAGGCTGGAGGAGGTCGACGGTGGAGATGAACAGTATCCCGTGGAGTCATGTTTTGCGGTACGCC